>NW_024100803.1:0-69546 GCF_016161935.1 Mauremys reevesii | reverse complement strand
TTTTTAAAATCCTGTTATAGTTTTGGTCTTCACAGCATCCCCTGGCAAAGAGTTCCTGGGTTGACTTTATATTGTGTGAAGAAATACTTCCTTTTGTTTTTTTTAAAATCTGCTGCCTATTAATTTCATTGATGACTGCTAGTTCTTGTGTTATGTGAAGGATTAAATAAAATTTCTTTATTCACTTTCTTCACATCAGTCAAGATTTTATAGACTTTTAGCATATCTCCCCTTAGTCGTCTCTTTTCTAAGCTGAAAATTCCCAGTCATTGTGGGGGACTGTATCAAAAGCTTTGCTAAAGTCCAGAAATAGCACATCCACTGCTTTCCCCTCATCCACAGAGCCGGTTATCTCATCATAGAAGGCAATTAGGTTAGTCAGGCATGACTTGCCCTTGGTGAATCCATGCTGACTGTTCCTGATCACTTTCCCCTCCTTTAAGTGGTTCAGATTTGATTCCTTGAGGACCTGTTCCATGATTTTTCCAGGGACTGAGGTGAGACTGACTGGCCTGTAGTTCCCTGGATCTTCCTTCTTCCCTTTTTTAAAGATGGGCACTACATTAGCTCTTTTCCAGTCATCCGGGACCTCCCCCAATCGTCATGATTTTTCAAAGATAATGGCCAATGGCTCTGCAATCTCATCGGCCAACTCCTTTATCACCCTCGGATGCAGTGCATCCGGCCCCATGGACTTGTGCTCGTCCAGCTTTTCTAAATAGTCCCGAACTACTTCTTTCTCCACAGAGAGCTGGTCACCTCCTCCCCATACCGTGCTGCAGAGTGCAGCTGTCTGGGAGCTGACCTTGTCTGTGAGGACAGAGGCAAAAAAAGCATTGAGTACACTAGCTTTCTCCACATCCTCTGTCACTAGGTTCCCTCCTTCATTCAGCAAGGGGCCCACACTTTCCTTGACTTTCTTCTTGTTGCTAACATACCTAAAGAAACCCTTCTTGTTACTCCTAACATCTCCGGCTAGCTGCAACTCCAAGTGTGATTTGGCCTTCCTAATTTCACTCCTGCATGCCTGAGCAATACTTTTATACTCCTCCCTGGTTATTTGTCCAATCTTCCACTTCTTGTAAGCTGTTTTTTGTGTTTAAGACGAGCAAGGATTTCACTGTTAAGCCAAGCTGGTCGCCTGCCATATTTACTTTTCTTCCTACACATCGGGATGGTTTGTTCCTGCAACCTCAATAAGGTTTCTTTAAAATACAGCCAGCTTTCCTCGACTCCTTTCCCCATCATGTTATTCTCCCAGGGGACCTTGCCCATCAGTTCCCTGAGGGAGTTGAAGTCTGCTTTTCTGAAGTCCAGGGTCTCTGTTCTACTGCTCTCCTTTCTTCCTTGTGTCAGGATCCTGAACTCGACCATCTCATGGTCACTGCCTCCCCTTTCTTAAAAAAGCGAAGGTTTCAGAGTAGCAGCCGTGTTAGTCTGTACTGAAAAAGAACATAAGCTTTTGTGGGCTACATCCGATGAAGTGGACTGTAGCCCGCGAAAGCTTATGCTCAAATAAATTTGTTAGGGCATGGCTACACTTGCAAATTTGCAGCGCTGCAGCAGGGTGTGAAAACACACCTCTCCAGCACTGCAAATTGCGGCGCTGCAAGGCGCCAGTGTGGTCAAAGCCCCAGCGCTG
This sequence comes from Mauremys reevesii, assembly GCF_016161935.1. Lineage (NCBI taxonomy): Eukaryota > Metazoa > Chordata > Testudines > Geoemydidae > Mauremys > Mauremys reevesii. The sequence continues at coordinate 67,904 of NW_024100803.1, read as the reverse complement.
GGAGCGCGGCTCCCAGCGCTGTACGTTATTCCCCACAGGGAGGTGGAGTATGGACAGCGCTGGCAGAGCTCTCTCCCAGCACTGGCGCTTTGACTACACTTAGCGCTGCCGCGGCAGCGCTTTGAAGTGCAAGTGTAACCATAGCCTTAGTCTCTAAGGTGCCACAAGTGCTCCTGTTCTTTTTTAAAAAGCAAACAGAATGTTGGGAATCACTGACTGCCGCTGCACACTGAGAGGATGTTTTCAGAGAACTATCCACAATGACTGCAAGATCTTTCTTGAGTGTTAACAGCTAATTCAGACTCCTTCATTTTGTATGTATAGTTGAGATTGTTTTCCAATGTACATTACTTTGCATTTATCAACATTAAATTTCATCTGCCATTTTTGTTGCCCAGTCACCCAGTTTTATGAGATCCCTTTGTAATTCTTCTCTCAGTCTGCCTGGGACTTACCTATCTTGAATAGTTTTGTATCATCTGCAAATGTTGCCACCTCACTGTTTACCCATTTTTCCAGATCATTTATGAATATGTTGAACAGCACTGGTCCTGTACTCGACTTCAGATACCACTATTTATCTCTCATTCTGAAAACTGATAATTTATACCTACCCTTTGTTTCCCCATCTTTTAACCAGTTACTGATCCATGAGAGGACTCTTCCTCTTTCACCATGATGGCTTACTTTTCAAAAGTCAATTTAAATTAAATCCTTTTTAAAAAAATTATATTTTTTTAGAAATCTAGGACCTGTTATGTGTTTTGGTGTAACTTGCATTATTCTTATGTTTAAATTTGCATAATCCTAACAGAAACATTTACTGTATTCATATCTCTTTTATATATCTCATATGGTCCTGACACCCCCTAACATAGTAAATCTGGGTGTCGAACACCCCCTAATTTCACCCTTTCCTGGGGAAACCACTGCCTCTGACAGTGGTTAGACAAGCAACAGCAAGGCACTGGACTGGTCTGGAGTGAAAGTTCTCTGCGAAGTAACTGTAAAGAGTATTGGGGCTGCGGTGCAGCGCTTGCAGACACTTTCTTTGGCCTGTTTTCCTGGAAGAGTTAGCAGCGAGAGATTGTTAGTCACAGGTCAGTGGGTGGGTTTGTGCAAACTAGGAGTGTACAGGGAACTGTCTTTGAACAGAAGGAAGGAGAGAAAGCCGGCTTAGAGGAAGGAGGCTGAAAGACTTCTCTGGCTTTGAACAGAATTCTGTGTTAATAGTTCTTGCTTTTAGCTGATCTCACTGAGGTCAGTTGGGGCGCATGGACAGACATGGGAGTGACTCAGCCAGGTCATTCCCATCTTCTGCCAAGCAACCAGGAGATGACAATGGCTAGCAGTTGTACTGTACTGTTTGCTACAAGCCTAAGATGTAAAAACTAGATGAATCAAAACAAGAAATTGACTTGTTTTGTTTTGTGAAAATCAACAATACCTGCTAAACCCAGGGTTTTGAGTTCAATCTCTTGAGAGAAACCATTCTGTGTGACAAAAGTTGTTTGTGTTTCTCCTTGATGCAAAGCCACCCTTTTGTTGATTTTAATTCCTGTAAGCCATGCCATCAGTCGCCCTCCCTCCATCAGAGCAATGGCAGACAATTGTTTCCGCGCCTTTTCTCAGTGCAGAACCAGAATCTGCAAAAGCGAAAACAGGCAAGGAGGTGACAGCAGTGCGGTGACAAGTGGAGGATGAGGACATAGACGCTGGTCATAGACTTCTCACAGAGTACAGGGCCGGGCAATGTGCCCTGGCAATGTGCACATCATGCTGATGAGCTTCCTGCATGAGCTCTGCATGGTCAACTGTGCTGATCAGCACGCCTACACTGGCCAAAATAGGAAATGAAATTAAAAAGTTTGCGACCCACTTTTCCTGTCTACCTGGACAGTGCATCTGAGTTGGAAAACGCTGTCCAGAGTGGTCACAATGGAGCACTCTGGGATAGCTCCTGGAGGCCAATACCATCGTGGTGCGTCCACACTACCCCAATCGTTGACCCAGCAAGGCTGATTTCAGTGCTAATCCTCATTCGGCCGGTGGAGTAAAGAAATCCGACGTAAAGAGGCCCTTTAAGGTTGAAAAAAAGGGCTTTGTATCGTGTCACATAGGTCTAGGGTTAAATGGCGTGTAATCGCTGCTACAATTCGACCTAAGGGAAGTCATATTAGTGTAGACAAGGCCCTCAGAGGAATTTTATAGCTACTGGCTGGGTGTCCAAAAAGGGAGCTACCGCACCTACCCTTTCATTGATCACACTTGGTAACTACTAAGCAGAAGCACAGAATCTAGATGGATTTGCAAGTGTCGTCCTGCAGAACCTTCCACAATGGCACAGCAGGGCTGCTCTCTGGCTCCTGCACAAGGTTGTTTTGTTTAGCAGTCCCTGACTGTGGAAGGGACTTCCAGCTATTTGGCTGTGAGAACTCTGGTATTAAGTGGACACCCTGTCTTAACTGTGTATGGCTGTATTGCTTGTAGATTTCTATATTCTGTACTGATGTTACCAAATGTGAGTATTTTATGCGAGTCTGCTATAATTCTAACTTATACAAACTATGAATATGCTCCTCAGACTTAACCACCTGCCTTCTACACACTCCTGCTTCTCACTCTCTGGGCTGGGAACAAGCCACCGCATGTGCGTCCATTGGATTATTTTTATTTAATTACTTCTCATTGTTAAAATTATTTATGTTTTTTTTAAATTTCATTTGCAGTGCATTTTCTTCCTGCCACTGTCACTCTGGTACTTAAGGGATGTGAGATTCTCCTCCATTGCGTTTCTGCCCCACGGAAAAGAAGAGACCCACACTTCAGTACCTTTGGAAATAAAAAGCAAACCTGAAACAAACCAGCTGTCTCTCAGTGCAGTTTGTGTCTCTTTTGCATGATGTGTGTGCATGTGGTGCAGGCACTAAAGCCTACATGGGAATTTCACCATCCTTGGTGCAGGATTTGACTTAGTCTCTGGGAGTGAACATAGCACTTGTGGAGTTTCAGGCACAGGCTGCATGACCCTCCATTTATCTTTGCAGATACAGCCCAGGCAGCACTAGTGCAACCTCCTCTCTGCTGCCTCCACCATCATCTGCACAGCCCACCTGTCAGCAGGAGGGACTGTTGCTCATGGATCCTGGTTCTCATAGATGGGACTACCCTGATGGGAGGTGTGGTTGCATCCATAGGGTCACCAGACTGAGCTCTATCCCTTGGTGATTGGTTCCCAAGATCCAGGACTGTGCTCAAACATCTCCCAGCTTCCTTGTTTAATATAAAGGCCAAGGTTTCCCTTTGCAATATACAGGAAGAAAGTAGATTTTCAATCCCAGATGGACTTGAACCCACAATCTCTGGCTACTCTGTAGCCAATGCCTTATCCATTAGCCACTGGGGCCTTGATACAGCTACTGAAGATGAAATTTCTCTCATAAATGCACACTCATTTACTAACACCAAATAGCCCTTTATGTGCCTTACAGTCTGCATCCCTGGCAGCGAGGCAACTGCAGGCTGCTGACACAATTACAACTCAGGAATGCAAGTACAGTGCTGACTATATATAGTTTTATTACAAATATTTACACTGTAAAATATAAAGTACTATAGTAAATCTCTTTATCATTAAAGTGCAACTTGCATATGTAGATTTTTTTTGTTGCATAAGTGCACTCAAAAAGAAAACAATGTAAAACTTTAGAGTCCAGTCAGTCCTACTGGGTTCAGCTAATCGCTGAGACAAACAAGTTTGTTTACATTTACTGAGATAATGCTGCCCGTGTCTTATATACGTCACCTAAAAGTGAGAACAGGCTCTCTCATGGCACTTTTGTAGCCAGCGTTGCAAGGTATTAACGTGCCAGATATGCTAACATCCATATGCCTTCATACTTCAACCACCATTCCAGAGGACATGCTTCCATGCTGATAATGCTCGTTAAAAAAATAACGTGTTAATTTGTGACTGAAGACCTTGATGAAGAACTGTATGTCTCCTGCTCCATGGTTCTATCCGCATTCTGCCAAATATTTCATTTTATGGCAGTCTTGGGTGATGACCCAGCACATGTTGTTCACTTTAAGAACACTTTCACTGCAAATTTGACAAAACGCAAAGAAGGTATAACGTGAGATTTCTAGAGACAGCTACAGCGCCGAGCCAAAGTTTTAGAATCTGAAGAGCCTTCCAAAATCCAAGAGGGACGAGGTGTGAAACGTTGTCAGAAGTCCTCAAAGAGCAACACTCTGATGCAGACACTACAGAACCTGAACCACTAGACAGGAAAATCAATCTTCGGTTGGTGGCATCGTTATCGAGCAGTACCTGTCATCAGCATGGAAGCATGCCCCTGGCCTCTGATTGCTAGCAGCTCGGAGAGGAGAACAGGGGCTGGACCTCTCCATGGCCGCCTGGTCTGCTCACTCCCTCTGAAGCCCATAGCCAGGGCCAGCCTTTGGGGTGGGTGCCACCAGGAATTGCCCAGGGTACCATGGTCAAGGGCGGTGCTGTACGGTAGCAGAGAGGTGTGTGCTGCTGGTGTAAAGTCAGAAACTGCTCCCGGCTGGCAGGGGAGTGCTGCTTGGGGTGGTGCCCAGATTTTCTCCTGCTCCCTCCCGGCACAGGAGCATGGGGGGAGGGAGGGGAAGAGAAGGGGGAGATAGCGGTGATGAGCGGATACTGCTCCCCCCAATGTTCCTCCGTGCCCCCCTCTCACAGCCCCCTAGCGATGTGCGGAGGAGCAGTGTTCAGGGGTGGCGGGGGGAGCGAGCAGCAATGCCAGCTACTCTGTGCATCCAGGTCAGTTTCCCCAAGTGGGCACAGGAGGGTGCAGGGTTAGGGAAAAGGGGGCACAGTGCAGGGATTACGGGAGGAGGCAGGGGTTAGGGGAACTGGAGGGGGCACAGGGTTAGGGGTGCAGAGCTTCAGGGTTGGGTGCCAGAGGGGGGGGAGCAGGGATTAGGGGGACAGTAGCACAGACCCCACCTACTCCTCCTGCTTTCTCCTGACACCAGCACCACCCTTCCCAGCATCGCCTCATGGCAGCATCTGCTTCCGGACTCGCACCAGAAACGGGAAGTCTGGGCCCTGCCTGGCAGCGGCTGTCAGGAAATGGAAGCAGGAGACACGACCACCCCATGGTGCTGTGGGGCCTGTCCTGGCTGGTGGGAGATGGAGGCAGTGGATACTACCACTCCCATGGTGCCATAGGGTTTTCAGGTGGGGTGCCTCCCCCCCCGGGTTGGGCTCCAGGGGAGGTTTGGCATCTTAAGAGACTGGGGGGGGGGGTTGCTTGGAGGAGGTTTGAGGACCAACAGCGAAGGGGAAGTTGGACACTGGCCAGAATACCAGGGAGACAAGGCAGGTGAGGTGATACCTGTTACTGGACCAGCTTTGGAGCCACACAGGGTCTTCTTCATGCAGGGGAAAGGTGCTCAGAGCATCACAGTTCAATAGAAGGTGGAACGCTCTGCCCTGAACACCAGACATTCCCCTGCTTCCTGGAACGGGGGGGCCTGTCCCCACTGTCCTGTAAACAGCCCCACCATGTACCCCAGAGGTGGCTGCATCTTAGCACCAAGACACCAGTGGTCACTGCTCCAGAGGAGATGGTACATACAGGCCACTGCCCTACGTGGCCCCACACGTTACTGCCCCAAGAGATGAGGTACACACAGGCTACTACTCAAACTGGGCACCTGGGGTCACTGCAGCAATGGTTGTGGGGGATACATGCAGGGCACTGCCGCACATGGCCACCAGGGGCCACTGCTGCAATGGTGGTGGTTTGGGGCAGGGGGGATGATAAACAGGCCACTGACTGAAGTGGCCACTACCACAATGGTGTGGGGAGAGAGGGAGGGAGATATCAATAGGGCACTGCCACACCAGGGCACCACAGGGAGGTCACTGCTCCAATTAGTAGAGATACACATCGGGTAGTGCCCCAACTGGGGGCCCTACCCCAGAGAGAGAGGGGGCTGGGGAGAGAAGAGGAAATCAAAGGCCACTGCCTCACTTAGCCACCAGGGGTCACTACCTAAATAGGGGGGGACAAACACACAGGGCACTGCCCCACCTGACCAACAGGGGTCACTGCCCCAATTGGGGGATATACAGAGGGTATTGCCCCACAGAGATGCCAGGGATCAGTGCCTGCCATACCTGGCTCAGGGGTAGAAGGGTGACCAGATGTCCCAATTTTATAGGGACAGTCCCAATATTTGGGGCTTTTTCTTATGTAGGTGCCTATTACCCTCCACCCCATCCCGATTCTTCACACTTTCTATCTGGTCACCCTGGGGGGCAGGGGCAGGGAGAGAGGGGGCTACACACAGGGCACTGCCATACTTGGCCACCAGTGCACATCCCTAGTGGGGGAGTGACACACACCAGGAGCAGGGCTCACTGCCACAAAGGGGTTGGAAGATACTGAGGGCACTGCCTGACACGGCGACCCAGGCACCCTGCCACCTTGGGGGAGGTGAAAAACACACCTCAGGCACTGATTCCTCTGGCTACCAGTGGTCACTGGCCCAAGGCAGGGGTTGGGGGGACTAAATACACAGGGGACTGCCCCACTGGGACAACACGAGTCACCGAGATGAGAGTGGGCTATGCAGAGGGCACTGCCCCAATGGCTCATATACATACAGGGCGCTGCCTCACCTACCCACCAGCGCTCACAGGCACAATGGCAATGGTGGGGTCACATAGGCAACTGCCCTCAGTGGCCAGCAGGGGTCGCTGCAGCAATGCTAGGGGGGATACATGCCAGGCATTGCTGCCCTCACCACCAGGAGTCACTGCTCTACAAGGAGGCCCCTACAGGACACTCGTGCCTGGCCAGCAGGGGTCACTATCACTGGGAGGGGCTATGGGGAAGCAGAGAAAGAGCAACTAACTGCAGTGGGGAAAATCGTCATCTACCGGGGAGAAAGAACGGACTGCTTAGGACATCGCACCAACTCCGGCCAGGCTGGATACCAGCAATTGGGCTGGAGCAGCTCCAGCTAGAGGCTGGGCGGAGGCAGGTGACCTCGGTCTCTGTGCTGAGCAGGATGCGTTGGCAGCGAGGAGGGACAGGGAACCCCCCAGCCAGGGTCTTGCTGCCCAAGGAGGGGGAGATCTGTGGCAGTTTTGGAGTAGCTGGTTCAGCAGCCGTGAGCCGCATGCTTGTCCCCGCCTGAGCTCTCCAGGAGCACATAACACACAGGTGTACACTGGATGTAGGCACCAGTGTAACGACAGGGCCAGACTCTGCTGAGTGCTGCCTGCGAGAGACAGGGGCAGAGTCAGACGGGCAGATGGGGGCAGGAGATGACAGGGCCAGCGGCCATGAGCTGAACCCATCACAAGTCCAGCCTGTGACGTCACCATCCGTCCCTGCAGCTCTCCATCTGTCCCGCTGTCCGTCCAACTCTCAACCCCATCCGTCCCCAATGTATGCCACACACCCCTTCACCCATCTGCCTCACACACTCATCTATTTCCTCATGCATCCTGCTGTCCTCTGATTGTCCCTGCAGTGCCCAGCACAAGGAGGCATAGTGGACCCTGAGTGAGGCTTTTGGGTGATGCAGTAATGGAGCTAGCGGGTGATAAGGAGGGTTCTGGGAATCTCTAATCCCAGCCCCACTTCTCCTGTGCCCAAAGCCATGACCACGAGCCCACCCCTCTCAGTCTCAGACCCCACAGCCCCAAAGACATGACTGGCCACTCATGCTGTGACCCAGTTACACCACTGAGGTCTCCTGAAGATAGAGGATTGAAGAGCAACCCCTTATCCTGGCAGGCAGGACACATCCTTTCCAATATGGCAGAGACCTTGCCCGGGGCAGATGGATCCAGCTGAGCCCATAGGAGACTGGGGAGGGGGGAGCAGAGGAAGAGGATGAAAGAGCAACTAACTGTGGTGGAAATCGGCTACCCATCGAGGAAAGAACGGACTCGCAGACGACTGACCAGCGTGCTGATACCAGCACTGGGGCTGGAGCAGCTCCAGCCAGAGGTGCTGGGCGGAGGCAGGTGACTCTCGGTCTCTGTGCGGAGCAGGTGATGCGTGGCAGCGAGGAGGGATAGGAACCCCAGCCAGGGTCTTGCTGCCCAAGGAGGGGAGATCCAGGCAGTTTTGGTGAAAGAACTGAGCAGCCTGTTTACAAGCAGTCCTCCCAGCTCTCCAGGAGCACATAACAGGTGGTGTAATACTGGGATGAAGTACCAGTGTAACGACAGGGCACAGACTCTGCCGAGTGCTGCTCAGACAGGGCAGTGGAGCCAGACGCGCATGGGGGCAGGAGATGACAGCCGCATGCGAGCTGAACCCATCACAAGTCCAGCCTGTGACGTCGCCATCCGCCCCAGCTCTTCATCTGTCCCGCTGTCCGTCCAACTTCAACCATCCGTCCTTTCTGGGCCGCATGCCCACACACACCCCTTCACCCGAGATCTGCCTCACACACTCATCCCTATTTCCCTCCCTTGCATCCTGCTGTCCCTCTGATTGTCCCTGCAGTGCCCAGCACAAGGAGCATAGTGCAGGGACCCTGAGTGAGAGCTTTTAGATCGAAATGCTGTAATGGAGCTAGCGGGTGATATAAGGAGGGTTCTGGAATCTCTAATCCCCAGCCCCACTTCTCCTGTGCCCAAAGCGCATGACCACCGAGCCCACCCCTCTCAGTCTCAGACCCCACAGCCCCAAAGACTTATGAGCACACTCATGCTGTGACCAGTTACACCAATGAGGGTTCTCCCCGAGATAGAGGATTGGAAGAGCAACCCCTTATCCTGGCAAAGGCAGGACAGGTCCTTTCCAATATAAGCAGAGACCTCTGCCCGGGGGCAGATGGATCCAGCTGAGCCATAGGAGACTGGGGAGGGGAGCAGAGGAAGAGGATGCAGGCAATCCTGAACATGACAGGTGTCCATGAAAGAGGAGAGAGAGTTTGAGTGTAAGTTAGCCAACATAGAGAAACCTCGGAGGAAGAAAGAAACTCAGAACAGGGAGTCACCCTCATGGATCCAACTTTCTGCTAGGAGCACACACCACTCCTGGCCAGAGATGATCAGCCCTCGCAAATGGCAACATCATCTCCTGAAGCCACAGCTAGTCTGGAAACCCACACTCCAGGTAACGGGAAGTCCCTGCCTGGAGCCAGGAGGACTGTGACCAGAGCCCTTCCCAAACCAGATACATATCTCACCGACAGAGACAGCTACTCTGATCCCAGCTGGGCAGGTCTTGCCTGGCATCAACAGGATTCACGCAGTCACTGCCTCGCCACTTTCCATCTCACTCAGGCTGGACTCCCTCGCATTTATTTTCTTGGTATGAAACACAACACAAAGAAAAAGCAACGGTGGCGAGGCTCCTCTTCTCACTACTCCCACACCCCAGGGCCTCCGGCTTCAACCCTCCTCCCATTCTGCCATCACAGCTGGCAATTAGAAATCTGCAGCCTGGGCTCACACCTGGTTGTCTCCCAACTTGGCGCTGTCCAGCACGTCTCCTCCACAGAAGTCACCTGGCCTCGTCTTAGACTCCATCTTCATATTGCTCTTCTCCTTCCCAGAGCTCCTGCTCTGCCCCTCAGGCCTGTCTGTGCTCAGCTCTGCAGGCAGAGGGAAGGGGCACGATGGGAACACACACGCCCCATTCCAGACACCCCGCAGCATCCACCGGGCTACCAAACCACGCCACCTGTGGCCAAAACCACCCCACCCTGAGGGAGCAAACAGCCTTGGTGAGCCCAGCACACACAAGGCAGGAAAAGAGTCACACCCACCCCAGCCCAGCCCAAGGGGGAGCTTCTCACTTCCCGGCCACAGGCCCACGGGGCTCCTGGATGGGCAGTGGGGCCCCTGAAGAACTAGCTCAGCGTGTGATGAGTGACTGGGGGTATGTGGGGCAGGGCCGCCTGGGGCAGGAGGGCAGTTTGCCCCAGGCCCCACAGGCCCCCACTGGAGTTTTCGGGGCCCCTGAGCAGGGTCTTCACTCGGGCCTGGAAACCCTTGCGGGCCGGGCCCAGGAGCTTCCTCCGCCCGGGCGGAAGGACCCCGCTGGCGAGTTACGCAGCGGCACCCGCCGCCGAAGTGCCCCGGGACCGAATTCCCGCCTCTGCCCCGAGCCCCCGCCCGATCCCACGGATCCCAACGCCGCAGCGCGCCAAAGGGGGAGCCTCGGGCGAGGGAACCGGGCCTCCCGCGCCGAGTCTCTGTCCCGCGCTCTCCGCCAATCAGGAGCGGGAGGGGCGCGGCGAAGGGACGAGTTACGGCCCTCCTGCAATAGAGGCCGCGTGAGAGAGACAGAGAACTACGCTTCCCAGAGTGCACCGGGAGGGAGCGCGTTGTCCGAGCAACCGGCGCACTTCCGCTCTGAGACGAGCCAGGAACTACAACTCCCAGCCTGCCCCGGGGCACCTCCCACCTCTCGAGCCCAGGGAAGGGCGGGTCCCTGGGTCAACCTGACACCTCCCCTCACAACTCCTCAGCCCCGCCCCCAGAGAGCCCCGCCCCCCTCCGGCTCCTGACGGGAACTCGCGTGTCCCGGGTCTCGCCCGGCCCTGCCCCCGCCTGCTTCGCCCGTGGCCTCCTGCCTCCCCCCCCGGGGGGGGGGGGGCTGTTGGATGGAGCCATATGGAAATATGGGGGAGCCAGGACTCCTGGGTTCTCCCCCAGCTCTGGGAGGGGGGGTAGAGTGGGGAGGCAGGGCTGGGAGCCAGGACCTCCCAGCTCTGGGAGGGGGCAGAGTGGGGAGGGGCAGGGCTGGGAGCCAGGACTCCTGGGTTCTCCCCAGCTCCGGGAGGGGCAGAGTGGGGAGGGGCAGGGCTGGGAGCCAGGACTCCTGGGTTCTCCCCAGCCTGGGAGGGGGGAGTGGGGAGGGGCAGGGCTGGGAACCAGGACTCCTGGGTTCTCCCCAGCTCTGGGAGGGGTGGAGTGGGGAGGGGCAGGGCTGGGAGCCAGGACTCCTGGGTTCTCCCCAGCTCTGGGAGGGGTAGAGTGGGGAGGGGCAGGGCTGGGAGCCAGGACTTCTGGGTTCTCCCAGCCCGGGAGGGGTAGAGTGGGGAGGGGCAGGGCTGGGAGCCAGGACTCCTGGGTTCTCCCCAGCCCGGGAGGGGGCAGAGTGGGGAGGGGCAGGGCTGGGAGCCAGGACTCCTGGGTTCTCCCCAGCTCTGGGAGGGGGTAGAGTGGGGAGGGGCAGGGCTGGGAGCCAGGACTCCTGGGTTCTCCCCAGCTCCGGGAGGGGCAGAGTGGGGAGGGGCAGGGCTGGAGCCAGGACTCCTGGGTTCTCCCCAGCTCTGGGAGGGGGTAGAGTGGGGAGGGCAGGGCTGGGAGCCAGGACTCCTGGCCCTCCCAGCCTGGGAGGTGGAGTGGGGAGGGGCAGGGCTGGGAGCCAGGACTCCTGGGTTCTCCCCAGCTCTGGGAGGGGTGGAGTGGGGAGGCAGGGCTGGGAGCCAGGACTCCTGGGTTCTCCCCAGCTCTGGGAGGGGGTAGAGTGGGGAGGGGCTGGGGTGCCTGCTGCCCTCGCAGCGAACAGCAGAGCGCCCCTGCAGCTTGCCGCCCCAACCACGTGCTTGGTGTGCTGGTGCCTGAGCTGCCTCTGGTTCCAGCCCTCTGCCCAGGCAGCTCCCAGCCTGACACACACACACACACACACAGAGCCCTGTACCTGCCCCACCCCAGGGCTCCTCATCCCAGAGGAGCCCCGGCTGAGTGGGGAATCAGACCCCTGAAATTACCCTGGGACCAGCTAGATCTTCCTCCGCCCTGCCCTGCTCTGCATGTATTCAGAGTGAGTCAGTTTCCTGTCCTGCCATGTGTCTCTTCTCCTCCCCAGTTCCTTCCAAACCGCCCCATTGCCCCTGCACCCTGGGCTGGGTCTCTGCCAACCCTCCTGCCCCCAATATCTCCCTGCCCCTATAGGTCTATAGGGCTGGATCCTCCCTCCCCTTCTCCCCTCATTTCCTGCCTCTGGGGTCTATGGAGATGGGTGTCTCCTCTGCCATCTCCTCCTGCCCCCAATATCCCTCTGGGGCTCTCTGGGGCTGGGGCTCTCCCTGCCCCTGTGCTCTCCCCTGCACACGATGTCCTGGGAGTGACTCAGTTTCCCTGGACCAACATTTCACACACCCCACCCCACCCGACATGTCTCCTCCACACCACCCCTTCCTCCTGCACCCCAGGCTGGGTCTCTGCCAATCCCCTTCTCCTCCTGACCCCAAGATCTCCTGCCCCTACAGGTCTATGGGTTGGGTCTCTCCTTCCCTGCCCCCATCCCTCCCCAATATCTCCCTGCCCCAGGCCGTCTATGGGGCTGGGTCTCTCCCTGAGCCCCGCCCCAGCGGGGCTCACGGACAATCCCGCCCGGCGGCTGTGACGTGCTCACTCCTGCAGACAACTCAGTCCCTGGAGACTAAAAGGACAGAAGGTGTCACGTGTCCATGGGCGGGGCTATGCAGATGAGCAGTGTCTGGCGGCAGGACGGAGAGCAGCGAGATGAACCGAAGGAGACCGTGGAGAGAATTCTCTCCGTGTGGACAGAATCCGTGGGAGTTCGTGCTGTGGGTGCCTGCACCGAGTCACTTCGGGGCAGTGTTTGCCACTGAGCTGCATATTGACCAAAGGTGTGTGAATGGAGGGTGGTGCCTGGCGGGGAGCAGCTCATGGGGTAATTGAAAGCAGTGGGAGCAGCAGCTCCTGGCCTAGCCGTGGTGTGTGCGGTTTCTTTGCAACCCGGAGGGGGATTGTTGGGGGTGCAACTAGACCCCACCTTCTCTGATGGGGTGGGGCTTCTACTGTCTGCCTGGGGTCCATGATGTCACAGCCCATGGGGGGGGTTGAATCATGTTTCTGAAGTGGGAGAGCAACTTCCCCTGTTCCCACTCATTCTCCACTAGGGGGCTGGGATCTCTAGGGAGGGGAGCCCAGGAAAAACAGTCTCCCTATGGAACCAGGAGTCCTGTCTCCCAGTCCTCCTGCTCTAGACCCTCCACTCCCAGAGCCAGGATAGAACCCAGGGTCCTGGTGCCCAGCCCTCCCTGCTCTGACCACTGACCCCACTCCTCCCAGGGTGGTGCAGGGGTCACTGGGTCTGTGTCTCAGCTCTGCTAAGGGCCTTGACTGATTTTCTCAAAAGTGCTTCCTTCTGTATTCAGCATATCTGCCCCCGCCCAGTCGCTGCCCACCCCATGTGGGGGCACCAGCAGTGTGCCGGGTCGAGATGGGAAATTGTCCAAGCTGGCCCAGGAGAGACATGTGTGTCCCTGCTGGTGGGGCTGAGCCGCTGTGTGTGTGTGTGTTGGCTTTGCAGGATTTTGTATCCTGCAGCAAGTGACACACACATTGATGCACAAAGGACTCACACAGTCCCAAGAACACTCACACACAACACACCCAGAGGGGCATGCTAGCTCCATCCCCAAAGAGAGAAACAATCACACCCCCCAGCCATGCTCACAATCACACACACACTGGAATATTCACAATTGTGCTCAGAGACACAACCGCACACAGTTCACTCCCACTGCTCCCAACACAAGGACCTCCTGCCCCATACAGCATGTGCCAAGGCCTGTGGAACTCACTGCCACTGGACAGCTACCAATGAGAATGGACCTTTCCAGGAGACCAATAGACATAGCCGTGGCGACAGAGGGGCTGGGCTTCCAGGGCCTGACCCTGGCTGAGACTGGTTCTGACCATAGGGGTCTATCCAGCCGGGGCAGTGTGACCCACACACAAACCCACCAGAAGCGCCTTTCTTAGCAGGTCTCCCAGGCCATCCCCCACCCTGCCCCGGGCTGGGTAACAAAGGGGCAGTATGAGACTCTGGGCCATGTGTGAGGAAGTGGGACTGGTCTTACTGGGGTCTGTGAAGCTTCAGTGTCCCCAGTGCAGTTCTTAAGTATCTAGCAGCAAAAGGCCATGCAGCAAATGCCTGGCACTCTGTCTCCTAGCAACTGATGGCCTGGGCCCCTCCCCTGCAAAGGTGCAATTGAAGGTGTTGGAGACAAAGGGGTCAGGTGACCTCCTGGCCCAGGAAAGAAGCTGAGCAGAGAGGAGGGGCTGGAGCGGGTTGGGCAGACTGGAGCTGGCTGGGGAAAGAAGGGAAGCACAGACAGGGCTCTGATCCCCAATGGGGGCTATAGGGCTCCTGGGGCCCCAAGATGGACCTAACAGGGGGGATCCTGTTATCTGTGCCTGCAAGACCTGTGTTGGACTGTGTTCCTGTCGTCTAAATAAACCTTCTGCTTTACTGGCTGGCTGAGAGTCACTGTGATCGCAGGAAGCTGGGGGTGCAGGACCCTGACTCCCCCACACTCCGTGACACCATGTCGCAACTCGGCCCCAGCCCCCCACTCACACACGCTGGTGACTTGGGTAACTGCCGAGGGATTGCACAAGAGAGAGTCAGAGCCAGGGAGAGAACCCAGGAGTCCTGGCTACCCCCCGACACACACTCTAACCACTGGACCCCACTCTGCTCCCAGGGCTGGAGATAGAACCCAGGAATTCTGACCACCAAACCCCCCCCCCTGCTCTGACCACCAGACCTCACACTCCCCTTTTAGATTTTAGTCTCGCTGCCTCTTCTATCCACCCACCCCACCTGTCCATCCCTTTGCTGCAGGTTGTTGGGGTGTCACCCCTGCTCGGCATTCCCCAGTGCAGCCCAAGGCTTTTCCTCCTCAACCACACATCCTCACCCTCTCGTGCTGGATCATCTGCTTGGCCCCTGCCCCCTTTCGGGATGCGCTGTGCGGCTGGGGATTGTGCAACGGCCCAGCACCAGGCAACACAGAACGGACACCACGTGCCCTGCCCCACCTCATGTGAGCTGCTCTCCAGGTGCATCGGAGCCCGGTGCCCCACATCTTGGCACTCCTGCCCCACAGGGGGTGAGCTGCAGCCCCACCACACTCCGCAGAGGGGAGAAGGGTCAGGCCAGCCAGCCCTTGTAAGATGGGGAAATCACCACCAGGGTGAATGGTATGGGGGCTGTGACATACAGAGAAACGGTTGTTGCGCCGGCAGAGGGCAGCAGAGCATGCACACACACACAATTGCAAACATACACAAACACATGCATGAATCCAGACACACACACGCACAGAATTGCTAATATACACAAACATCCGCACAAATCCAGCCAACATCAACACAACTGCTAACAGATGCAAACACATGCACAAATCCAGCCACATGAACACACAGACTTGCACAGCCACAAACACCCCCTCCCCACACACAAAACCCCATGCAGAAATCAATCAATCAATCAATACACACACGCACAATCCCCATTCTATGCACACACCTTGGGTCAGTGTGACACTGAATACTTCAATTGGATGGGGGGCCCAGCACCATGGCTATTCCTGCCCCCAGGGCTTGCAGGGGTGGATTGGGGGCACAGGGGGCACGATCCATTGCCAGACAAGGGGTGGGGGGGGTAGACATGGGGATGGAACCGTGGCACCACCCAGTTCCTGGCACAGGCTCCTTCCAGGATTTGCATTTCTTGGTAGTTTTCACCCCATCACCACTTCCTGCCCAGCCCCCTCCTGCTGTGCAAGACGGTTCTGGGGGGACGGGAAGAACCCAGGAGTCCTGGCTCCCAGCCTCACCTGTGCTAAGGTACGAGACTCTACTCTAACCCCAGTGCTGGGACTGGACCCTAGGAGTCCTGACACCCATCTTCCTTTCCTCTAACCACTAGACTCCACTCCTGCCCTTTTGGGGAGCCAGGACTCCTGGGTTCTGTCTCCAACTCTGGGAGCAGAGTGGGGTCTAGTGGTTAGAGCAGGAGGAGCCAGGACTCCTGGGTTCTACTCTCAGTGCTACTGTGTGACACTGGGCCTCTGTTTCTCCTCCCACTTTTTGGGTGTGGAGCCTGTAAACTCTCTGGGGCATGGCCTGTCTCTCGCTGTGTCTGGGCAGCACCTGGCCCAACGGGGCCTGATCTCAGCTGGGGCAGGGACTGTCTCTGTGTCTGTGCAGCCCCCGGCACAACAGGGGCCTTGATTCTGCCCCGGTCTCTGTAGGTGCTGCTGTTGTACAGATAAGTAGTCGTGATACTAAAAGGCGTGGCAGTGCGTGAGTGCACCACCATTGCCATGCAAGGGCTAAATGTGATTCTTATCCCTGTGACCCCCTGTGAACCCTTCCCCTGATTCTCCACCCTGAGCCCCTTGTACCGCTGCCTTTGTCAACGGCAACGCAGAAAGCCACCCAGCTCTAGCCCTAAAACAAGAAGATGACCAAAAAAACCCTCACACCAACAGGAAACCAGCCCCAGCAGTTTGTGCCTTCACTTCCCAAAATTATATACACACACACACAGAGCCCCGCTCAAACAGCCCCCTTTGCCAATGCACCACCTCACCTCGTCCAGAGAGGTCTAGGTGGGAAGCTTCACGTGGGAGCAGTGATGGACAGCACCATCAAGGTAGGTTCTGGAGATGGTCCTCCAGATGCAGGCGTCTGGGCTCCAACTGGCACTGGGCTCACACTGGGCTGTGTTCAGTTCCTCTCTCTGGTGTGCGCCTGCCCACAAACGCCCCTGCCCCTGCTCTTTCCTTCTGGTACAAAAAATATCCTCTTCCTTCGCCCCAGAGAGAGACACCCACGGTGCTGCTCAGCACACGCCTTCCCCCCACCTTCCCCCCCCATTCCCAGGAGCGTGCAGGAAGGGAGTCATGATTGGGGAGAGCCCGTGTCCCGAGGGGAGGGTATTTTGGGGCTTGCCCCCTCCACAGAGCATGGGGGTGCCAATAGGCACCTATGGATGGTCCCGCCAAGCAGGGCCAGGATGGAAATGGGGCCTGTTCCCCAACATGGAGAATCTGGGTGCAACCTTGCTTAACGGGTCAGTCTGTCCTTTCTCTGACTCTCTCATTCCAGCTTCAGCTAGCACTTGTGGTTCATTTGCTCTTTTTCATTCGTTTCCTTCTCTAGCTTGTATGTCCTTGCTTTCTTTTTCCTCTACCTTTCACGCTCTTGCTTTCTTTCCTTCTTTTTCTAATATTTTTCTCTCCCTTTATTTCTTTCTCTGCCTTTCACATTCTTTTCGCTTGCTCTCTCTTGCTGGTTATTTTTCACTCTTTTCCTCGCTCCCTTCCGACCCAAGCGGTTCTCCTCACACAGATTTTGACAGGTTTTCCCCTGATCAGCAAGTGGATTAAGCACGACTTCAGTGGGTGTTTGCCAGGCCAGGAAGCAGGCTGGCCGGGTGTCTTCATGGCCATCTGCTGTCCATGCATAGGCATGGTCCTCCCCTCCTCTGGCCCTGACCTCAGTCGCTCTGTGGCTTATAAGCCTTCCCTCAGAGCTGTCAGCACCAGCCGCCTCTGCTCTAGGTGCCCAGAGGAGGAGAGGTGTGCTAGGCTCCAGCCTGGGACTTTTCCTCAGGGCCGCCCAGAGGGGGGGGCAAGAGGGGCAATTTGCCCCAGGCCCTGAGCCCCACAGGGGCCCCCACGAGAGTTTTTCGGGGCCCCTGGAGCGGGTCCTCACTCGCCCGGGGCCTGGAAAACTCTTGCGGGCCGGGCGCAGGAGCTTCTTCGCCCCGGTCTTCGCCGGCGGGGGTCCTTCCGCCCGGGCAGAAGGACCCCGCTGGCGAATACCGCCAAGACGGAGCCGGACCCGCCGCTGAAGTTCAGCTCGGTCTCGGCGGTAATTCGGCGGCAGGGGGCCCTTCCTTCCGGGACCCGCCGCTGAAGTGCCCGAAGACCCGCGGCGGGACCTCCTGCCGCCGAATTTCCGCTGAAGACCGGACTGCGCCGGGCGCGGGTCCCCTTCGGCGGTAATTCGGCAGCGGGGGGGCCCCCACCGCAGGTCTTCAGGGCACTTTGGCAGCGGGTCTCGGAACGGAAGGGCCCCCCGCCGCCGAAGACCCCAGGCCCCCGGAATCCTCTGGGCGGCCCTGCTCTTCCTCCCTCCTGCCTACCAAGCCTGGCCCTGCTTTCTTCAAGTGCCATGTGGGCAAGAGGAAAAGTGTGGCCACAAGCACCAAACTTGTGGGCATCAGGTCAAGCAGTGAGAATCCCAACCCCCAGAGCCACTTCTAGACCCCACCAAAGACCTGACTCCAGTAGGGAGGAGTCACCCAGCAGGAGGGAAATGATTCACTCTTACATAGCTGGAGACAGGAAAGCACTTTGAGCACCAGATCTTTACCACCAGCTAACACAAGGTCCCACTGAGATTTGAACTCAGATTGCAGGATTCAGAGTCCTGAGTGCTGCCCGTTACACCATGGGACCAGCTCATACTGCCTTCTCTGCACATTGGTGACTCTCATAGGGCTGGCTTGTGTAAGGGACTGTTGGCCCTTTACTAAAACTTAGTGGGGTTTTTGGTTGGCTAGTTTCCAGTCCCAATAGAAGGGGGAAGGGTCAATGGGAAATCAGGACCCTGAGACTGACATGCCCCTGGTGCAATGGTCACCAACTGGTAGGGAACAAGTGAGAATTTGTTAATGGAGAAAAATTCCTGGTGAAAATTGGCAAAGCTGTGGAGAGTTTGAAAAGTTCCAGTGAATTTACACATGGGTCTTTACACATGGGTCTCAACCTCAATTTACCTTAGGGCCAGTGCCAGTCCTCCCAGTGGGCCAATAATGTCACTCACACCGCCCAGAACCCGCCCCCCAAAACTCTGCCCCTCACCTGCCTAAGGCTCTGGGAGGGAGTTTGGGTGGGGGAGGGGTTCTGGGGGGCAGGCGCTGGGAGGGAGTTTGGGTGGGGGAGGGGTTCTGGGGGGCAGGTGCTGGGAGGGAGTTTGGGTGGGGGAGGGGTTCTGGGGGGCAGGCTCTGGGAGGGAGTTTGCAGCGCCGTAACATGGGCGAGGCGAGTGAGGCACTAGCCTCAGCTGCAGAAAGTGGAGGGGCGCAGCTCTACCACGATCAGCGGCGCTTCGGCGGCAGCTCTACCACTGCCACTTTTTCGGTGGCAGTTCGTCAGTGGGTCCTTCTCTCCGAGAGGGACTCAGGGACCCACTGCCGAATTGCCACCGAAGGATGAATGAAGCGGCGGTGGCAATTCAGTGGCAGGTCCTTCCCTCCGACAGGGACTCAAGGACCCGCAGCCAAAGAGCCTGGAGCTGGCCCTTGCCTTGAGTACAAAAATTCCTTGTAGGGCTCTGGGAGTTTGGGTGCTGGGTGCAGGCTCTGGGCTGGGGCAGGGAGTAGGGGGAACAGGAGGAGGGGTGGGGGTGCAGGCTCTGGGAGGGAGATTAGGTGGGCTGGCGGGTGTGTGGGGTGGGAGAGGGAGTTGGGGGCAGGTGTGTGTGGAGAGGGGTGCAGGCTCTGGGAGGGAGTTTGCGGGGAGGAGGAGGGGTTATGTGGGGAGGGGATGGTGGTGCAGTCTATGGGAGGGAGTACGGTTTGCGGAGGTTACCTGGGTGTCACAGGTGGGGTGTGCTGGGGGGCATCCGCGTTCTGCTGCCCCCAGGCATCACCCCCGCAGCATCCCATTGGCTGTAGGGGCTCGGGGTGGGGGAAGCGCGCGGAGGCACAGACCCACCCTGCCCTGCCATGAGGAGGGGCCGGCAGCCATTGGAGTGAGCAGGCAGATGCTGCTCAGCTCCGCTGCACTGCTGGGGCTCCTGGGGGGGAGCGCCTGGGGGCAGCAGGTGGGGCCAAGGGAGTGACCCGGTCCCAAAACTGCTGGAGCCCCACGGGTGAGACCTGGGGACCAGGACTGCCAGCCAAACTCCTTGAAGAGGAGGTGTCCCTCTCCTGTCAAAAACTGATCTTCCTCCTTCAGTTCAGTGACAGCTTGAATTGTTCCTTATCCCGGCAGAGCCAGAGGATTGAAAGCAGCAACATCAAACCCCGGTGTAGCTCGCAGGAATGGACATAAACACTCCCTGGTATCTGAGGAGATGTTTAGCTTTGCCCTTGGTCAACTACAAGGCCAAAGGGAAAGGAGGTGGCACCAAAGGGAAAGGAGAGTGAAACATGGCACATCATTGTTATGCCCATGGTGGCTGCAAAATCTTTTTATGTACTTCTTCTTATCAGCAGTGCATTATTTTCTCTGGCGTCTAGACCTTGACTATACCTTGGCCAAGAAATTTGTACCTTGATAAAATAATTGACTGCCCCTGGTGAAGGCAATGGACTTGACACCCACTGGGATGTCCCAACACCGGTACAAGTGCTAACAACATGGCTGCCTTTTAGCCATCGATTTTAATCGGGGCAATACATTGAAACAAACCCCTGTTAAATCATTTCTCAGCCCGAGTCCTTCACCCACATTCCCTAGAGCATTGGGCCACCACGTGGACTTTTCATTTCCCACCTCAATTTCACAGAGACACAATTTCCTTTGCACAGATCCATGAACAGTGAAATCTTCCTGTGTCTCTGGTCTGAACCAGGGCATTCGATTCCAGTGAACCCTTCTCTCCTGCAATGGCAATGGTCAGACAGAGGGGTTGTGGCACCTGCATCCCTGGCAGGAAGCTATTGGCTCAGCTCTTTCTTTCTGCTGCTGCTGTTAGTCCATGTAACATCAAGGGTGGAATGCAAGGCTGAGTTCACGCACCAGCCCCCTGAAATATTTCAGTGCCCCAGAGAAATCCTGCCCCTGGAACAATGTGCTGGAGATTTGACTAGGAAAGGGACTGTCTGAATTGTCAGAGTGGGGAATGAACAACAATCTACAGCAATGTCGTTCACACAAACACACTCTCATCCTGCTCCAGCTGGAAGGGAAATGGGCAGGAATTCTCACTGTTCACCCAAGGGCACACTTACACTGATGCGCAGTCATGAGCGTGCTGGGGAAGCTGGTCTGAGCAATTTGAAGTGACAATTCAGTGAGAACAGAATCATCATGTAGTGGAATAATTGTATATCAAGTAGTTGTGGCCGAGTGGTTAAGGCAATGGACTAGAAATCTAGTGGCGTCACCCCGCACAGGTTCAAATCCTGCCAACTACACAAGCACTGTGCTGTTGTTATTATCACTCTAATCTTAGTGCCTGAGCATCCACAGTGCAAACTGGAGCCAGATCTACTTTCACTCTGTGGACACCTAAAATGCTGCTGTGGCATTGCTATAGCACTTTGGAGTAAACAGTGATTGGAGGGGTTTTCCCATCCCTGTAATAGCTGCATTGACAGAACAATTCTTCCTTTTCTTTACCACTATCTAACCAGGGCTTAGGTCACCTTAACTCTATGGGTTAGGTTGGGTTGGGTTGGGGGGTTCACACCCTGAGAGACGTCACTCTGTCAGTTCAGTGCCCAGCGTACACCAGCCCTTAGATCCCTCTTGGTATTTCAATGCAGGCACTGACCTGTGAGAGGAAAACATCAGCTCACAAACACACAGACTGAATTCCCCACATTTCATCTCGCTGCACTTTCCAGAAAGTCACGAAATTCAATTCATTCTTGATAGGACAAGAAAAAATAAGTGACACTAAGTTTTTGGCTTGGGTAAATAAAATTAAGTGTTTAATTAATATAGTACAAATCTGTACTGATTCCTCTAACTAACACCACAGTGTGAAACAGGAACAGAGACAAAGCTTGTCAGTGACGACTAATTTCGCAAATGATCTTCCCATTATTAATTTCCACGCTGCCCCCATTGGAGGTCTGGGCACCTCCAGTGTCATTGCTCTGCATTCACCTGCCCCTAGAATTGTTCTCGGACATTCGCCTTCCTCTGCAGCGTGGGGCCTGGGTCACTTGCTGGAGGATTCCCTGCACCTTGAGGTCTTTAAGCCACGATTTGAGGACTTCAGTAACTCAGACATAGGTTAGGGTTTTGTTACAGGAGTGGATGGGTGAGATAATGGTCCCTTCTGACCTTAAGTCTATGAATCTAGTCCCAAATTTTAGTCCTGCTTTGGGACAGTGTCTGTCATGCAAGAAACTGCCCAGTCTGCGCTAGCAGTGAGGCTCCCTCACTAACAGCTGAAATCAGGGAGAGCTGTGTGAAGTGCAGGGCCCCAGGGGTGCCTGAACAGGGGGAGAACAACACCCCAGGACTTTTAAAAATGGGAGGGCTCTGAAAGGGGAGGGGCCCAGCCTCTGTAGCAGGAATGCAGGGCAGGCGAGTTCACGGCGGGCATTATGGGATACTGGTGGAGGCCATTATAGTGATATAATGACCAGCAGCATTTACACTGAAAATTTGTCACTTTAAGTTTGCTGCACAAAGCTCTAGGCCTCTCGTCAAGGTGGTTTTATTTTGTCACCAAAACAGGGCAATTTTGTCGCCAGATGTGGCATTGCAGTGTGTGCACCAGCCAAAAGCTGCCAACCGAGGGAGCGTTGTGTGTTTTTCACATACCTGAGCAATATAATGATGCTGAAATAACTTTGCAGTGCAGACCTGGCCAAAGATTCACCAACACACACAGAGCTTGCAAGGAAAACGTCACCTGCTCCTCTGCTTTGCAGAATTCAAACACAAGCAAAGCTTGTCAGGCCCCAGTGGGGATGGCAGAGAGTCAGGTGTGGGCAGACAGTGTGTTTTAGCCACAGGCAGGCACCATGGCTTAGCTGGCTAAAGCACCTGTCTTGTAAACAGCAGATCCTGGGTTCAACTCCCAGTGGTGCCTTGTTGGTTAACTTTTAGGACACCTGGTATTGGCTACTGACAGAGGACAAAACACAGAGCTAGGTGGGCCTTTGGTCCAGCCCAGTGTGGCTGTTTAAACTGGGATTGAGGAGAAGGGTGAAGAGGAGCAGGCTCTGGTTGGGAGTGAGGAGCAGTGAGCATAGGAGGGACTGAGGGTTGGGTCTGAGGGGCACTGGGAAAAGAGGGGAGGTGGGTTTAGGTTGAAGAGCATCTTCATTTGGGGATCCAGCAGGACAGGGGAAGGCAGCAGGTGATTCTAATTCCTTAGGGATATTCTGTGTGTTCGTGTGTGTGTGTGTGTGTGTGTGTGCAGGGGAGGAACATGCTCTATGCCCAGAGGCCTTTATTCCTTCAGGCTGCAAGGACAGAGGGGCTGTCAGGAAGTTGCCCCTTCAAACCCAACAACACAAAAAGGCCCTTCTGAGGAAAGGAAAAATCCTGCAGAGAAAAAGTAACCTCCAAGAGGACTCCAGCAAGACAGTGTAAGATCTTGGGGAGTAGTTTATCACCTGACCAGGGACTTGAACCCTGGACCCTCAGATTAAAAGTCTGATGTTCTGCCAACTGAGCTAACCAGGCTCCCAAAGTGAAAGAGCAAGTTGGTGCAGAGGAGAAACTAGTCAAGAAAACAAGAGCGGGAAACAATAGGGGAAACCTGCTGCTCTCTCTGGCCTGGTCAACACTACAAGTTTATATCGAATTTAACAGCATTAAATCACATTAACCCTGCACCCGTCCACACAAGGAGCCCTTTATATCAATATAAAGGGCTCTTAATACCGATATCTGTACTCCTCCCCGACGAGGGGTGTAGCATTGAAATCGATATTGCCATGTTGGATTAGGGTTCGTGTGGCCGCAATTCGACGGTATTGGCCTCCAGGCGCTATCCCACAGTGCACCATTGTGACCGCTCTGGACAGCAATCTGAACTCGGATACACTGGCCAAGTAGACAGGAAAAGTCCCGTGAACTTTTGAATTTAATTTCCTGTTTGCCCAGCGTGGAGCGCTGATCAGCACAGGTGACCATGCAGTCCCAGAATCCAAAAAGAGCTCCAGCATGGACCATGCGGGAGATACTGAAGCTGATCTCTGCATGGGGAGATGAATCCGTTCTATCAGAACTCCGTTCCAAAAGACAAAATGCCAAAACATTTGCAAAAATCTCCAAGGCTATGATGGACAGAGGCTACAGTAGGGACTCAACACAGTGCTGAAACTTAAGGAGCTGAGACAAGTGTACCAGAAAGCCAAAGAATGAAATGGATACTCACAGAGGGAGGGGCGACTGATGACTGTAGCTATCCCACAGTTCCCGCACTGTCCGAAAACCATTTACATTCTTGGCTGAGTTCCCAAAGCCTGAAAGGTCAAAAACATTGTTGTGGGTGGTTCCGGGTATGTGTCATTCCCCGCCCCCGTGAAAGCCGAGGGATAAAAATTGTTTCTCACCTTTTTTCACTGTCACCGTATGTCTACTGGATGCTGCTGTGAGACACGGTGCTGCAGCGCTACACAGCACCATCCTCTTCCCTTCCCTGGCGGACGGCAGACGGTACAGTAGGACTGGTATCCGTCATCGCTGTCCCATGAGTGCTCCTGGCTAGCCTCGGTGCGATCAGCCGGGGGTGCCTGGGCAAAAATGGGAATGACTCCCAGGTCATTCTCTTCTTTAAGCGTCTGTCAGCACCATCCAGTAGACATATGGTGACAGTGAAAAAAGACTGAATGGGCTCCATGGTTGCCGTGCTATGGCGTCTGCCCAGGCAATCCAGGGAAAAGGGCACAAAATGATTGTCTGCCGTTGCTTTCACGGAGGGAGGATTGAGTGACGACATTTACCCAGAATCACCCGTGACACTGTTTTTGCCCCATCAGGCATTGGGATCTCAACCAAGAATTCCAATGGGCGGGGGAGACTGCAGGAACTATGGGATAGCTATGGCATAGCTACCCATAGTGCAACGCTCTGGAAATTGACGCTAGCCTCGGTACATGGACGCAAACCGCCGAATTAATGTGTTTATTGTGTCACCGTGTGCACTCGACTTTATACAATCTGTTTCCAAAAAACAGTTTCTGTAAAATCGGAATAATCCCGTAGTGTAGACATACCCTGAGATTAACAACTTTGGTGGCTAATTGAAAGGCTGATGATTCAAACCCAGGTGAAGATGGAGGTGTTTTTTTTTTAAGTGATGAGCATCCAGTACATTTTAACAGGCAGAAAAATGCCTCAATGCTGGTCTAGCCTCATTGGGCAAGCATAAGGAACACTTTTGCCGGTGGTATAGTGGTGAGCATAGCTGCCTTCTAAACAGTTGACCTGGGTTCAATTCCCAGCCAATACAGGGATGTGATATTCTCTCCTTTGGGAGCTGGTTTAATTTCAATCATGTTGTATCACTTTATCAATGGAATGACAGAATCCATGTGCTGCGGGTCACTCAACACACAATGAAAGAAGAAAGGGGTGGGACTATACAATGAGCTGTTGGAGTTATCCTGGCATTACAATGTTTGGTTAACTTCTTGAAAAAGTATTTCCTTTACTTCCCTCTCCCTTTAGACTCAGAGCCTTTAAGGTCCGAAGGGACCAGTGTGCGCATCGAGTCCGACCTGCTGCACCACGCAGGCCAAAAGACCCCACCCACCCACGCCGGTAATAGACCCGGGAGGGAGGCAGCTCTGTGCACTGCCCTACCTCAGGCAGCACATGGAGGCCCTCTGCCCTCCCCCCATGGGTGTGCAGAGATGTGCCAGCAGCACTGAGGTGGCTCCCTGCCCACTCTGCCTCCGTCCCTCTGTGCCACTCCCAGAAATGGCCGGCATGTCCCAGCATCCCCTGGGGTGGGGGGAGTGTCTCCATTCATTGCCCCTGCCCCGAGGACCGACTCCACAGCGCCCATTGGCCAAGTCACACAGAAGAGCTGGCTGCCATAGGCCAACATCCAAGGGCAGAGGAAGCCAAGCCACAAGGCTTCAAAAGGTGACTGGCCAAGATCCTCTAGCTTTCCCCTGCTGATGCCAAGGCTTTTTCCTCAGCTCATTTCACCACCCTCTGCCATGCAGGGGTTGGGGTTATCGCAGGTGTTACCCAAAATTGGGCCAGCCAGTAAGCAAAGGGAGGACTAATGACCCACCAGAGTTTGGCAGAAAGCAGCACATTTATTATACTGACAGTTAAGCTCAAAATAAGCAGGGCGGGGGGGAGTCACACTCGCACTCGCATACTCACGCTCCCAGGACAGGCACAGCGCTGGAGATGTCAGGATTCTGCAAGGTAAGTGTCCCACAGCGCAGCTATGGACGGTGCGATGAAGGTAAGTCTCCCTGAGGCACAATGAAATACAACGCAGAGAACCACTGGCCAGGCGCTCCGGGCAAAGGGCCTCACTGGAGCTACAAGCTTGTGAGTGCTCTCCTGAGCACAGGGCCCCTTCCCCTTTTAAGGGCCTGCACCTCATGGCCTGCGACTAGAGATGACTTGGCTGCATCTGGTTGGTCACACTCCACCTTGGGCAGTGTCCATGCTCTGGGTGCGTGAGTGCTGCCTAATTAGAGTCCCAGACACCTTGTCTACCTGGGAGCTCTTCTGCTCTTCAACCAGCCCATTCATCCCACCAGCATTCCAGGAGGGAGCGGGAGGGAGAAAGCCACTTCACAGGCATTCAGAGAGGGAGAGGAGACAAAAGTGGGAGCAGGGGAAGTATAAGAGACCTTTTGAGCATAGAAATCACTGCTGCTCCTACAGCAGCAGGGACAGGCCAGTAGGAGCTGGGAATAAGCCACCATGTTTCTGCCTGGTTTCAAACCAGGCACCTTTTGCGTGTTAGGAAAACATGATAACCCCTACACCACAGAAACTTTGCCACAAGGCTCTGCCCCTCCCTTTATAAGACCATAAGAATGGCCATACTGGGTCAGACCAAAGGTCCATCCAACCCCGCATCCTATCTGCCAACAGTGGCCAATGCCAGGTGCCCCAGAGGGACTGAACCTAACAGGTAACGATCAAGTGATCTCTCTCCTGCCATCCATCTCCACCCTCTGACAAACAGAGGCTAGGGACACCATTCCTTACCCCTCCTGGCTAATAGCCATTCATGGACTTAACCTCCATTCATTTATCTGCGAAAAGAACAAGGAGCACTTGTGGTGCCTTAGAGACTAACAAATTATTTGAGCATAAGCTTTCATGGGCTAAAACCCACTTCCTCGGATGCCTGCAGTGGAAAATACAGCAGGAAGATTCAACCTTCCCCTTTGGCCAACTCCACCCCTTCCCTGACTGGAGTGTGCTCACAACACCCCCCCCCCCTCCAACACACACACACACACACACACACGAGCCCACAGCTGGGCACCCAGCACAAAGCAAGGGAGGGGGTTGCTTGGCTTACACTGGGCTACAATTTTTCAGAAGTCGTCTGCTTCAGAGATCAAATGTGCTATTTAGAATGTATTTTGATTTGCTCAATTCAAATATGACAATTAAAACAACTGATTGGCTTCTGTTTCTAAGATATTTAAGTTTTTTACATTTTATGTCTATGTATATTGTGTAGATAGCAGAGTTTTAATCATCAATTTTAAACCTAGGTCTTTTTGTGTGTTTATGTTTGCTTTACATGATAATATTTCACCTCTCCTGTTTATGTAACAATTTAAAAATCAGCAAAAGGGTTATCTAGCTTAAATGTATTAGGAAACAAAAGGCAAAAAGCTATTCTGTACATAGTTTAGTCCTATTCAGTGTCTACTCGGCGCTTCTTGGCTTGTCTCTTGTATTCATTAAATGGAGCATCTCTTGTCACTGTCCAGCAATAGTCTGCCAGCATTGATGGGCTCCATTTGCCCTTATAGCGGTTCTCCATTGTTGCAATGTCCTGGTGAAATTGCTCGCCATGCTCGTCGCTCACTGCTCCGCAGTTGGGTGGAAAAAAAATCTAGATGAGAGTGCAAAAAATGTCTCTTTAGTGACATGTTGCAACCAAGGCTTTTGTAAGCCTTGTGGAGGTTTTCCACCAACAACCTGTAGTTGTCTGCCTTGTTGTTTCCGAGAAAATGTATTGCCACTAAGTGGAAGGCTTTCCATGCCGTCTTTTCCTTGCCACGCAGTGCATGGTCAAATAAGAAAATAAGAACATAAGAAAGGCCGTACCGGGTCAGACCAAAGGTCCATCTATCCCAGTATCTGTCTACCGACAGTGGCCAATGCCAGGTGCTTGGTGGAGATTTTCTAGGTGTTGGTCTCTGTCTGCGGGGTTAGAGCAGATACGGTTGTAGCTCAGTGCTTGGCTGTAGACAATGGATCTTGTGGTGTGTCCGGGATGGAAGCTGGAGGCATGAAGGTAGGCATAGCGGTCGGTAGGTTTTCGGTATAGGGTGGTGTTAATGTGACCATCACTTATAAGTCTAGGAAGTGGACCTCCCGTGTAGATTGGTCCAGGCTGAGGTTGATGGAGGGGTGGAAGCTGTTGAAATCGTGGTGAAAATCTCCACCAAGCATTCTCAAGACTACAGTACCCACACGAGGAAATAAGGAAACAGATTAGCAGAGCCAGACGTGTACCCAGAAGCCTCCTACTGCAAGACAAGCCCAAGAAAGAAACCAACAAGACTCCACTGGCAATCACATACAGTCCCCAGCTCAAACCCCTCCAACGCATCATCAGGGATCTACAACCCATCCTGGACAATGATCCCACACTTTCACAGGCCTTGGGTGGCAGGCCAGTCCTCGCCCACAGACAACCTGCCAACCTGAAGCATATTCTCACCAGCAACTGCACACCACACCTTAGTAACTCTAGCTCAGGAACCAACCCATGCAACAAACCTCGATGCCAACTCTGCCCACATATCTACACCAGCAACACCATCACAGGACCTAACCAGATCAGCCACACCATCACCGGTTCATTCACCTGCACATCCACCAATGTAATATATGCCATCATATGCCAGCAATGCCCCTCTGCTATGTACATCGGCCAAACTGGACAGTCGCTAAGGAAAAGGATAAATGGACACAAATCAGACATTAGGAATGGCAATATACAAAAACCTGTAGGAGAACACTTCAACCTCCCTGGCCACACAATAGCAGATCTTAAGGTGGCCATCCTGCAGCAAAAAAACTTCAGGACCAGACTTCAAAGAGAAACTGCTGAGCTCCAGTTCGTCTGCAAATTTAACACCATCAGCTCAGGATTAAACAAAGACTGTGAATGGCTTGCCAATTACAGAACCAGTTTCTCCTCCCTTGGTTTTCACACCTCAACTGTAACTATGTAACCTTCATCTGATAATCTCAAAGCATCTTACACAGCTGGGTCAGTATTCTTCTCCACATTTTACCAGTGCAGAAACTGAGTCACAGAGAGGGGGGAAGTGACTTGCTCAGAATCACACGGATAGTCAGAAGGACAGCTGGCTACAGAGCCATGGGACCCTGAGTCCCATTCCTTGGTCCTAACTAATAGATAAGTCCGTATCTCTACTTAATTTATAATAGTTTTCAGAAGATAAAACTCTCTGATTCAGCCATTGAAGCTTCTGCTGCTGCCCCATACATGTGAGAAGATGCTCGGTCAAATCCCATTATTGAATTGTGTGGGGATTGCGCCTTTCTCTTCCCCTTTTCCCTGTGATGGAGCAGTATCTTCAGTCTGGAGGCCTGGGAACTGCAGGGAGCAGAGATGTACCTGAAACAGGAACTTTCAACTTTAAAAAAATTTGTAATTAAGTAACTTGAACTTTTTTAAACAAACACCTGCTTCTTTCTGCAGGATCTGCATGCCCTCACAGAATGAGCACCCTACACACAATGTGTGTATGCCATCTCATCCTCATCCCACCCCAGCCTACACACAGCCAAAAATAAACACAAATAGCTTTAGTGTTTTTTTTAAAAATTAAAAAGCAATTTTTCCAAGCTTTAAGAACATAAGAACATAAGAAAGGCCGTACCGGGTCAGACCAAAGGTCCATCTAGCCCAGTATCTGTCTACCGACAGTGGCCAATGCCAGGTGCCCCTGAGGAGTGAACCTAACAGGCAATGATCAAGTGATCTCTCTCCTGCCATCCATCTCCATCCTCTGACGAACAGAGGCTAGCGACACCATTCTTACCCATCCTGGCTAATAGCCATTTCTGGACTTAGCCACCATGAATTTATCCAGTCCCCTTTTAAACATTGTTATAGTCCTAGCCTTCACAACCTCCTCAGGTAAGGAGTTCCACAAGTTGACTGTGCGCTGCGTGAAGAAGAACTTCCTTTTATTTGTTTTAAACCTGCTGCCTATTAATTTCATTTGGTGACCCCTAGTTCTTGTATTATGGGAATAAGTAAATAACTTTTCCTTATCCACTTTCTCAACATCACTCATGATTTTATATACCTCTATCATGTCCCCCCTTAGTCTTCTCTTTTCCAAACTGAAGAGTCCTAGCCTCTTTAATCTTTCCTCATATGGAACCCTCTCTAAACCCCTAATCATTTTAGTTGCTCTTTTCTGAACCTTTTCTAGTGCTAGAATATCTTTTTGAGGTGAGGAGACCACATCTGTACACAGTATTCGAGATGTGGGCGTACCATGGATTTATATAAGGGCAATAATATATTCTCAGTCTTATTCTCTATCCCCTTTTAATGATTCCTAACATCCTGTTTGCTTTTTGACCGCCTCTACACACTGCGTGGACATCTTCAGAGAACTATCCACGATAACTCCAAGATCTTTTTGCTGACTCGTTGTAGCTAAATTAGCCCCCATCATGTTGTATGTATAGTTGGGGTTATTTTTTCCAATGTGCATTACTTTACATTTATCCACATTAAATTTCATTTGCCATTTTGTTGCCCAATCAGTTAGTTTTGTGAGATCTTTTTGAAGTTCTTTACAATCTGCTTTGGTCTTAACTATCTTGAGTAGTTTAGTATCATCTGCAAACTTTGCCACCTCACTGTTTACCCCTTTCTCCAGATCATTTATGAATAAATTGAATAGGATTGGTCCTAGGACTGAAACTTGGGGAACACCACTAGTTACCCCTCTCCAGTCTGAGAATTTACCATTAATTCCTACCCTTTGTTCCCTGTCCTTTAACCAGTTCTCAATCCATGAAAGGACCTTTCCTTTTATCCCATGACAGCTTAATTTACGTAAGAACCTTTGGTGAGGGACCTTGTCAAAGGCTTTCTGGAAATCTAAGTACACTATGTCCACCGGATCCCCCTTGTCCACATGTTTGTTGACCCCTTCAAAGAACTCTAATAGATTACTAAGACACGATTTCCCTTTACAGAAACCATGTTGACTATTGCTCAACAGTTTATGTTTTTCTATGTGTCTGACAATTTTATTCTTTACTATTGTTTCAACTAATTTGCCCGGTACCGACGTTAGACTTACCGGTCTGTAATTGCCGGGATCAACCTAGAGCCCTTTTTAAATATTGGCGTTACATTAGCTAACTTCCATCATCATCTCGAAGAAGTTCATGAATCTGAGGACCAATAAAGACACCTTCCTTTATCTTAGCTTCACTTAACCGTGGGAATTTTCCACGGAGCTGCTTGTGTTTTGTCAATGGCCTTGACAAAGTTCTTCATCAGCCCCAGCTTGATGTGTAAGGGTGGTAACAAAATCTTCTTTGATTCAACAA
This sequence comes from Mauremys reevesii, assembly GCF_016161935.1. Lineage (NCBI taxonomy): Eukaryota > Metazoa > Chordata > Testudines > Geoemydidae > Mauremys > Mauremys reevesii. Next base: position 36,620 of record NW_024100803.1, on the reverse strand, counting down.
GTGGTGGATGCTGAACACTTTCCCTCCCAGGCTCCAATGACTGTCGGAGTGGCAAATCTTTCTTGATGTAGTGGGAATCTGTTGCACGACTATCCCATTCGCAGAGAAAACAGCAGTACTTTGTGTATCCAGTCTGCAGACCAAGCAAGAGAGCAACAACCTTCAAATCGCCACAAAGCTGCCACTGATGTTGGTCATAGTTTATGCACCTCAAAAGTTGTTTCATGTTGTCCTAGGTTTCCTTCATATGGACTGCATGACCAAGTGGAATTGATGGCAAAACATTGCCATTATGCAGTAAAACAGCTTTAAGGCTCGTCTTCGATGAATCAATGAACAGTCTCCACTCATGTGGATTGTGAACGATGTTGAGGGCTGCCATCACACCATGGATGTTGTTGCACGCTACAAGATGGCCTTCCATGAAGAAGATGGGACAAGAGCCTTTTGACGGTCACGGAGCATGGAAACCCTAACGTCACCTGCCAGGAGAGTCCACTGCTGTAGTGGGAGCCCAACAGCTCTGCCTTACTCTTGGGTAGTTCCGAATCCCTGACAAGGTCATTCCGTTCACCTTGTGTTTTGAGGTGTGGTTCAGAGGAGGAGGATGGGAGAAAATGTGGGTCCTGTGACATTGATGGTTCAGGACCAGAAGTTTCGTCCTCTTCCTCTTCCTCGTCTGACTCAAGTGAGAATGATTCTGGTGCATCAGGAAGTGTCAGTCCTTCTCCGTGGGGTACTGGGCATAGAGCTGATGGAATGTTTGGATAATGCAGCGTCCACGTTTTCTTCTTTGTCACACCTTTCCCAACTGGAGGCACCATGTAGAAGTAACATTTGCTGGTATGATCTGTTGGCTCTCTCCACATCATTGGCACTGCAAAAGGCATAGATTTCCTTTGCTGTTCAACCACTGGCGAAGATTTGTTGCACAAGTGTTGCAGCATATGTGTGGGGCCCACCTCTTGTCCTGATCTCCAATTTTGCAGCCAAAAGAAAAGTGATAGGCTTTCTTAGCCATAGTGGTTCTACTGCACTTTGGTGATGCAAAAGTCACTTCACCACAAACATAGCAGAAGTTATCTGCACTGTTCACACAAGTATGAGGCATCTCTGCTCACTTTGGCTAAAGAGAAAAGGGTCCCTTTGCAAAATCAAACACTGACAAAGAAGAGAGCATGACACTGTCTGATTTCTAGAGCTGATATAGGGCAATTGGTTCAGCTTCATTATGATTGCATCATCCATGACTTCTAGGAATAACATGATGCAATTCATACCATGTATGAGGCAATACCAGCTTCAGATTGCATCCTTCATTGTTTTGCCTAAAAAGCAAGTACTGTCCAAACCCATTCATAGATTTATTCATAGATCCAGTCAAAGATGGATTTTAGTCATTACTGGTTAAATTGAGATCCCGTCCCTTTATAACTCACTTCTCCGCCATTCCCAAGTCAAGGGTCATAAATACTGACTCAATAGCATATCTTGAAAACTAGAGCCAATCAAGAATTTTAAGCATCATTTTCATTCTGAGTGACCCAGAATTAGTAAAGTTTGACTATATTAATTTCAGAAGCATTTTGGCTGTAGAGCAGTGTAACAAGCCTCTCCTAGCTGCCTCCTGGTGGGGGGAGGCTGGGGAGCTGTGGGGACCTGTTTGAGAGGGTCACTAGTAGCAGCGTAGCACAGGAGGTGTCCTATCGGGTTGAGTCATTGCAGATGATGATGTAGTGCAGCAGACCCCCGTTTTGCCAACCGTGCATTAGGCAGCTTTCCATGTTAAGCGAACCACCAGTGCCCACAGGTGCAGCAGCCGGCGATTTGTCCTGTGGCCGCTAGGTGGCGCTGCAGCCTCGCACTTTCCCATTCCCCCGGGTATGGGAAGGTTTGATAAGGTGAGCTGGCTCCACCCGGCCCCGGGGAGATGCCGTCAGTGGGGTCTGCTGTGTAAGGGCTGAAAGAGTCAATTTGACTGGCATTTTATGATCTTTCAATCATGAAGGGGAGGAACTGCTTACCCTGACTGAAGCATCTTATCTCATTTCTAAATTAAAGTGTCTCCTCTTTGTGTGCGAAGAGACAGTTTAAGGGGACGCCACAAACGGGAGATGCTTTTGGTTTGGAAAACGAACTATTTTTGCAAAGATTTTTCATCCAAATTGATTTAGGATTAATGGGGTCAAATTCCATGCTGTGCCCTGTGGCTTTAAGGCATTGGAGAACTGCTGAAGAGGTTAAAGGCCGCAGAGCTGGGTAGCTGGGTGTGGGGCCTCCAAAGTTATTGTGCTCTGGTGAGACTGAGCAGTTGTGGGGATTGTGCAAGCTGTGGTGTTTACATGCACATAGAAAATGTAATGAAACTCCATTTTTAAAACCACTCATATCTGGGAATGGAAGAGAAGCTCTTTGAAATAAGTGTCCCCTTCATACTCTTCAAGATCACTGGCTCCAACACTCAGCTGCCTCAGGGAACTCAGTGGTGGTGCATTTGAGGGCGGATCGAGAGGTTTCTGGTTCAAGTCCAGCTGCTCTCTTACATGTCCTCTTTTTTAAGTGAACTATATTTTCATATCCATCTCCTGTATGTTCAGGAGTTCCGCTGAACGGGGACGTGAAATGAATTTCACCATTCAACATTTTCCTGTTAAAATGTAGAAACACTGAGCAAAGCTGTCCATCAGCTGAAATCCGTTCCTGTCCCCTGAGGCGCTAGTTTGTTTTTATTCTTGAAACAAAGATAGACTACGACTGTAGATTTGCAGGTCCTTGTTCTCCACGAGCGATGCCGTGGAGAAGAAGAAGAACCAGTGGCTATCAAGTGGACACTAGGGAGTTTAGACTTGCCTTCCAAGGGGAGTAGTGGGGACAAAAGACATATCTGGCTTCAAGACTACACTTAATACATTTATGGAGGGGATGGTATGATGGGATAGGCTAATTTTGGCAATTAATCTGGCAATTGATCTTTGATGATCAGCAGGTAAGTATGCCCAGTGGTCTGGATGGGATGTTAGATGGGTGGGGATGTGAGTTCCTGCAGAGAATTCTCTCGTGGGTGCTGGCTGGTGAGTCTTGCCCACATGCTAAGGGTTTAAGTGATCAGCATCTCTGGGGTCGGGAAGGAATTTTCCTCCAGGGCAGATTGGCAGAGGCCCTGGAGGTTTCTCGCCTTCCTCTGCAGCATGGGGCACTGGTCACTTGCTGGAGGATTCTCTGCAGCTTGAGGTCTTCAAAGCACAATTTGAGGAGTTCAGTAAGTCAGACATAGGTTAGGGGTTTGCTATAGAAGTGGATGGGTGAGATTGTGTGGCCTGCGTTGTGAAGGAGGTGGGACTAGATGATCATTATGGTCCCTTCTGGCCTTCGAGTCTATGAGCCCATGAGACCATGGGAGGGTGGGGAGGAGCTGTGAGGCCGGCGGGTGTGTGCGGTGCAGGGCATTTGGAGTGTGGGAGCTGCTGGGGGGCCGGTGGGTGCCTGGGCTGCTGCTGCCCCAGCCGGGTCTGTATGGGGGAGAGATCTGCATTAGCCCCCTTTGTGCCCAGCTCTGGGGGGCAGGGAGGGTTCGGACTCTTTGCGGTGGCTGGAGTCAGCCGCTGAGCCGGAGCCTGCCGGCGAGGGGAGAGACCTGGGGGAAAGAGCTGGGGCTGAGCGGGAAAGTGAGTCAGCTCTCACCGCCCCAGATCTGCCGCTGAGGCCAAAGCAGAGGGTTCTTTTGGTTCAGTTCTTGGGTAACCTGCATTGAGCTGTGCGCTCATTGCTTACAATCCCTTCAAGCCTATCTTTGCATAGTTAATCAATGTGTGTTCTATTTCCCCCTAAAACTCTTCGTTTTGCTAGATGAGGTTGGGGCACCTGCTCAGGACCAGAGACTGGTGCATGATCCTCTCCACTTGGAGGGTGGAGCAGACTGGGTAATAAACAGATCCCGTCAGGCTTTTGGCCAGGGCAAGACTCTGCAGCACCGGGGACCTAGGCTGGGGAGCTGGGGAGAAGCTTCCTAGTCCCTGCAGCTGGGTGTGTCCCTGCCTGTGCAAAGGTTTGTGTGAGTGCAGGGCCGGGAGCGAGCTGCATCTTCTCCCAGCAGCTGTGTGAGAGGGAGCCCAGGCTGGGGAGACAGAGGGCTCAGCGGTACCCCAGCTCCAAGATGCACCCTGGGGGTGTTGTGAGCACACTGCAGTCAGGAAGGGGTGGAGTTGGCCAAAGGAAGGTTGAATCTTTAGCAGAGAATTCCTTTCTCCTTTGTGTTAGCTAAGCGTTGCTGTTAAATGTCAGTAGACGAATGCAGCATTTGAAACAATCTGACTCTAAACCCACTGCCATCTCTGTTGCTGTAGTTCTCACACCCTCTCCTCTTGTCATGTCACCACAAAACATGGTGTCTTATTCCCATAGCGTCCTGTAGGTTAGACAGGACTTAAGTTTATAAGGGAAAACTGAAGCATAACATCCCAAACCCCTCATTCCCAGCCCCAACCCAGAGCCCGCATCCCTAGCCGGAGCCCTCACACCCCTGCACCCCAACCCTTTACTCCAGCTCTCAGCCTCTCATCCCCAACCCCACCCCACACACAGCACCCCCAGACAGAGCCCATTCACCCCACCCACTGCCCAACCACAGACCCCACCACACACCAAACACATAAGCCACACCCAGCCACACACCATCCATCTGCAGAATGAAGTTTGGAATGAGCACCAATAGACAGGTGAGGAGTCACACCTCACCTCCGTATTGGTGCACTCAGCAAAATTCATTCCGCACACGGACATAGCAAATTAGAGGAAACACTGCTCCTGACATTCAAACTCTCTCTCAGATCTTGAATTTCATACATTGACTCATCAGAAGAAAGTGCTCTCAAGTGAGCTACAGACCAACAGTGGTTCATAGTAATTATTCAGCAAGTATTTTAGAAGACCTAGAACATTAGAGGAAATCATCACCTGCTAAGAGACAATTAATGGAGAGAAGCAGCAAGATTAATCCCGTACATTGGATTGGTTGTGACTTCTTTGCCTGATTTGAAAAAAGACCAAAAGGACCTGAGTCTCCTCACTCTCAATAGCCCCCTGCTCGGGCAATCACCACTGAGACTCTGAGGGGCGGGCGGCTGAGGGGTCTCACCAGATGTCCCAAAGGACGGCCCAGGTCACCATCACAGGGGATCACTCTCAGATCCAGCCCCACCTCTTGGTGAGGACCTCTGCAATGAGAGCAATACCCCTCCCCTGCCACACTCCACACACATCCCTCTTCGGTAGAGGGAGGGAAGCTGGGAAAAGGGAAAAAAGAAGCAAGAGAAGAGGGGAAAGGAGGGAGGAAAGAGGAAAAGAGAAATGAAAAAGGACAAACCCCAATGTCCCCAGGGATTCCAGCCATCAAAACCTAGGGAGGAAATCAAATTCTGCCACCTGAAGCCAGTGCTGTCTGTGCCTAGAATGCTGCCTGCGCCAGGTGGATCAGACTGAACAGGTTCCAAACCTCTCTGAGCCTCTTACCTTCTCAAAGGGAAGTTTCTTTTCAGCACAATCCATGGTAGGAAAGGAGAAAACTCCACAGTCTTTCCTCCTCATGCTCACATCCATGAATCTGAATTCTCTCTCAGCCCTCGAGGAGAGACCTCCCGAAGGAGACTTGCGGCAGCAAAGCCGGGAGGTCTCAGAGACTGGCCTGGCCCTGCACCTCTGTCCTGCCCGGCTGATGTCGGGGTCTCTCTCTCTCTGAGGTCACCCCCTCCCCACCACCTTTGCCCAATAGGCCGCGGTCCTGCAAAAGGCCTTTGTGATGTCACTGCCACACCCACCCCTCCCCTCAAAGCTGATGTCCTGCCCCTGGCCAGACTCGCTGGGTCTTTGAGTTGTTTCCCCTGGATCTGGGGTTGCCAACTTTCTGACCCAACAAAACTGAACACCCTCATCCCGCCCCTTCGCAGAGATCCCGGACCGCTCAATCCATCTCCCTCAGTCGCCGCTCTCCCCACGCTCACTCACTCGCTCCTTTTCATCGGGCTGAGGAGGGCTGGGGAGGGTCCCCTTTCAACTGGGTGTTGTCGGGACAGACCTGGGAAGGAGGCTGCCTGCCAAACACCTTTAAGAGGAGCCGTCCCTCCCTGTCAGAAAATCATCTCCCTCCTTCACTTCAGTGATGGCTTCAATTGTTCCTTATCCCGGCAGAGCCGGAGGATTGAAAGCAGCAACATCAAACCCCTGTGCAGCTAGCAGGAATGGACACACACACTCCTTGTATCTCAACAGATATTTAGTTTTACTCTTGGTAAACTACAAGGCTAAAGGGACGGGCGGTGGCACCACATCTAAGGAATGAAACACAACACAATCATCATCCTTATGCCCATCGGTGCCTCTTGATTCTTCCTTTGTCTCTCTCTGACCACTGTCGCCCTCTGTCGGTTCACTGAGAGTGCCACACTCACTGCTTCCGACACACAAAGACTCACACACACATCTTGCATGCAAAACCTCACCAAGGAGTCAGACGCACCTGCTGGTTCCCTGCACCCCTGTTCTACAGAATCCAATCCCAGGGAAAGCTTGTCAGGCCCACAGCTGGTGGGGAGTCCTGGGCTGGAGGATTTAACCTACAGTGACGGCACTCGCAGGAAAGATGCTGAACGAGTGCAAGTCAAACATTGGGAGCTCCGCTTCCAGTCCCCTCACAGCTCAGTCCATCTCTCCAGGAAAGGGGCACATCTGAATTCGCAGCTGACACAGTCTACCTGAGTAGTTCTTGTTTACACCCAGTCAGCTCTGAGGCCTGTTTGGCACCCTGGGTTTGAGGAGACCGTCAGAACTGACTCTCTGCAATAGCAAAAGCAGGAGGCCGTGTTACTGATTCTGCCCCAGCACAGACAGACAACGAGGGAAATGGTCTGTTTTGGAGGGTGGGGCTCCCTGCCCTTGGCTAAAGACCAGCACCTTCCTTTTCCCTTTGTCACTCGTGAAGCTTTTCTTTCAGCAGCGAGCCCTAGAGCTCAGTTGCTGGAGCGCTGCGTTTGTCACTGACGCTCGGGGAGCTGCACCATCACTGGGCTCTTCTGCCAGCAAGTCCAACGAAAGGACTGATTTCCTCATGTAGCCTGCTCCGGGACCGTCAAAAGGATCTTGTCCCATTCTTCTTCATGGAAGGCCATCTTGTAGCCTGCAACAACATCCATGGTGTGATGGCAGCCCTCAACATCGTTCACAATCCACATGAGTGGAGACTGTTCGTTGATTCATCGAAGACGAGTCTTAAAGATGTTTTACTGCATAATGGCAATGTTTTGCCATCAATTCCACTTGGTCATGCAGTCCATATGAAGGAAACCTATGACAACATGAAACAACAACATGAAACCTCTCTGAGGCTCTTCTCTGCTCCACAGGGACTTCTGTCTTCTCACTCAATTAGCAGTGGGAAAGGGGAAAACCCCAAGGAGGCTCCTCCTCGCGCTCACAGGCGTGACCCTGTATTCTCTCTCACTCCTCAAGGGGAGACCTTGAGAAGGAGACTCCCTGCAGCAAAGCCATTTCCCACCCTGCAGCCTCTTTACCTGCCCCTGCTCATAGACTCTCTGTGAGGTCACCGCTTCCCAACCTCCTTTGACCAATCAGCCCAGCTCCTGTAAAAGGCTAGTGTGATGTCACCGCCCTGGACAGCCCCTTTGCATCTTTGAGCTGCTCCTGCTGTGTCACAACCCCACCCCCACTCACTCAGTGTTACTTCTGGACACGAAGCAGGCGACACATGAAAACATCAGAGGCTGCTCAATGGCCCATACTTAGTTTTGCAGAGATTTGTAGACATTAAGGCAAGAAGAGACCTTTGGATCATAGAATCATAGGACTGGAAGGACCCCAAGAGGTCATCGAGTCCAGTCGCCTGCACTCAAGGCAAGACTAAGTATTATATAGATCATCTCTGACAGGGCTTTGTCTAACCTGCTCTTAAAAATCTCCAAGGATGGAGATTCAACAACCTCCCTAGGCAATTTATTCCACTGCTTAACCACCCTGACTCTTAGCAAGTTTTTCCTAATGTCTAACCTAAAGCTCCCTTGCTGTAATTTAAGCCTCTTGATTCTTGTCCTATCATGAGAGGTTAAGGAGAATAATTTTTCTCCCGCCTCCTTGTAACAACCTTTTAGGTACTTGAAAACTGTAATGTCCCCTCTCAGTCTTCTCTTCTCCAGACTTAACAAATCCAATTCTTTCAATCTTCCCTCATAGGTCATGTTTTCTAGACTTTCATCATTCTTGTTGCTCTTCTCTGGACTTTCTCCAATTTCTCTGCATCTTTCCAAAAATGTGATGCCCAGAACTGTACACAAGAATCCAGTGGAGGCCTAATCAGCACGGACCTAGGCTGGGAGACCTACAGAAGGAGACTCTCTGCAGCAAAGCCCCGGGGGTCTCTGAGATGGCCCCAGCCCTGCAGCCTGTCCTACCTGGCTGTTGTCATGGACGCTCTGTGAGGTCACCGCCTCCCAACCTCCTTTCACCAATCAGCTGAGGTGCTGCACAAGGCCCTTGTGATGTCACCGCCTCACCCACCCCTGCCCTGCAGGGCTAATGTCCTGCCCCTGGCCAGCCCCTTTGCATGTTTGAGCTGCTTTCCCTGTGACACCCCCACGCACTCAGGGTTAGTGCTGGGGATCAAGCAGGCAGCACATGGAAACCTCAGAGGCTCTCAATGTGCCACACTCAGTTTTGCTGAGATTTGGAGACTAAGGCCACAAGAGACACTTAGATCATCTCATCTGACCCCTCTGCACAGCCCAGGCCTCCTGTATGGCACTCTAGCAAGTTTTGGACCAAAGCAGACTCCACAAAGGCACCTCATCAAGGGATGGATGGAGAAAGCACCACTTCCCTTGGTGGTCTGGAGGAAATTGATGCTGTCGGGGGCAGGGAATTCACCCCAAGGCCACGCTTGGGAGTCTGTATCATAACACGCATGCACAACAGCACTGCACAAAGTTTGTACACGTCACCTTAACTCTGATGGTTCCTAATGTTTAAAGGCCCCCAGGGGTGCAACTTGGAGCTGGGGTACCGCTGAGCCCTCTGTCTCCCCAGCCTGGGCTCCCTCTCACACAGCTGCTGGGAGAAGATGCAGCTCGCTCCCGGCCCTGCACTCACACAAACCTTTGCACAGGCAGGGACACACCCAGCTGCAGGGACTAGGAAGCTTCTCCCCAGCTCCCCAGCCTACGTCCCCGGTGCTGCAGCGTCTTGCCCTGGCCAAAAGCCTGACGGGATCAGTTTATTCCCCAGTCTGCTCCTCCCTCCAAGTGGAGAGGATCATGCACCAGTCTCTGGTCCTGAGCAGGTGCCCCAAGCACATCTAGCAAAACACGGAGTTTTAGGGGGAAATAGAACACACAGTTAGTAACTACGCAAAGATAGGCTTGAAGGGATTGTAAGCAATGAGCGCACAGCTCAATGCAGGTTACCCAAGAACTGACCCAAAAGAACCCTCTGCTTTGGCCCCAGCGGCAGATCTGGCCCAGAGCTGAGGGCAGGTGCTTCCCTGGGGCTGTGAGAGCTGAAGCTCCAGACTCACTTTCCTGCTCAGCCCCAGCCCTTTCCCCCAGGTCTCTCCCCTCACCGGCAGGCTCCGGCTCAGGGGCTGGCTCCAGCCACCGCAAAGAGTCCGAACCCTCCCCGCCCCGCAGAGCTGGGCACAAAGGGGGCTAATGCAGATCTCTCCCCATACAGACCCAGCTGGGGGCAGCAGCATCAGCCCAGGCACCCACCGGCCCCCCAGCAGCTGATTTGTGCAGCAGCCCCCAGACTCCCAATGTCCTGCACCGGACACACCCGCCGGGCTCACAGCTCCTCCCCACCCTCCCATGGTGTGATGGGCTCATGCAGGAGTCTGACTCCTACCAGCTCAGTTCAACTCTCCGTGGGACCATCTGGTGCCCTGTTGGCTTGTGGCCAAGCCCTGGAATCTCTGCTTCTTTCTCTGGAGTTGTGCAAGAGCAAGTCTTTCCCCCTGCCGGTGAGTTGATCCCACTGGAGCCAGGCCTTGGTCTGGCCGGCTTGACGCAATGGCCGCAATGGGCCGGGCCCTAGAACTTGACATCCTGTGTGACGTTATTGATATAAATGGGGACCATATAGAACATGGGTTGCAACCAAGGTCCTGTAGTGGCACCAAATCTTAGGTAAAGGGGGTCATATAAGGTGTCTAAGACCAGGTTATGGGTGGCTGGTTATGATTATGCTGTCTGTGTGCATGTGTCATTTTTAGTTGAAGTTATGTATATTGGCTCTATACTGTCTGTATTTCAAGTTGGTCATGTGCTTCTGGGTGATATCCCAGACAAGTTGGTGTCAGCTCTGCTTAGCCTGCTTGATGGCCCATTAAGGACCATCAGCTACACAATTGACCCATGGAGAGAAGGCAGACACGCCTTATGACTCAGCGAAGTATGCAGGGACTGGCCCATGTGACTCCAGACTCCATTTTGCTGTAATTTTCCACAGTGGGGACAAAGAGATTCTTACACCTGGAAAAGCCTATATAAGGCTGATGCATCATCTCCATCTTGTCTTCAACCCTGCTTCTTACCTCTGGAGAGACTTTGCTACAAGCTGAAGCTCTGCACAAAGGACTGAGGACCCATCCCAGCGGGGGATGTACTCCAGAGACTTGATTTGAACCTGCAGTTTACTCCATCACTGCTGCAAGCCTGAACTAAGAACTTTGCCATTACTGTATGTAATTGATTCCATTTAACCAATTCTACCTCTCATCTCTATCTTTTCCCCTTTGTAAATAAACCTTTAGATTTTAGATTCTAAAGGATTGGCAACAGCGTGATTTGTGGGTAAGATCTGATGTGTATATTGACCTGGGTCTGGGGCTTGGTCCTTTGGGATCGAGGGAACCTTTTTCTTTTATTGGGGTGTTGGTTTTCATAACCATTTATCCCCAGGACGAGTGCACTGGTGGTGATACTGGGGGACTGGAGTGTCTAAGGAAATTGCTCGGGTGACTTGTGGTTAGCCAGTGGGGTGAGACCGATGTCCTTTTTGTCCGGCTGGTTTGGTTTGCCTTAGAGGTGGAAAAACCCCAGCCTAGGGCTGTGACTGCCCTGTTTGAGCAATTGGTCCTGATTTGGCACTCTCAGTTGGGTTGCGCCAGAATCGCTCCGTCACACCCTGGCTAGAGATGCTGCCGTCCTGTGGGGTGACCTGAGGGCTGCAATTCTCGCAGCTTCACCTGATGCCCACGGGTTTGGCCCTTGCACTTGCTGCCGCGCTTTGGCTCTTGCCCACACGGCGCGTAACGAAAGGAGGGCCAGGCCCAGGCTTGATAGCCAGGGACAGGCAGGAGGGAGGAAGAGCCCCAGGCTGGAGCCCAGCACAACTTCCTCCTCTGGGCCCCTCGAGCAGAGGCAGCTGGTGCTGACAGCGCCAAGGGAAGCTTAAAAGCCACAGAGCAACCGAGGGTGGGGCAAGAGGAGGGGAGGACCATGCCCGCGTGTGGACTGCAGACAGCCCCAAAGACACCACAGCCAGCCTGCTCCCTGGCACACCAGACACCCACTGAAAGGCACCCGCAGACCAGCATGGGGGCAGCTGCTGATGCTCTGTGGCCAACAGCAGAAGACAGTAGGAAAGCAGGGCCTGCCCCGCTGCGGGGGCCTCTTACCGTTCCCGCTCCAAGGTTGCTCATTTTGGCAGTGGGGCAGGAGATTTTACCCCAAGAGGCTTTTCCCCAGCTGGCGGGAAGCAGAGAAACACACAGGCTCCAAAGGTGGCATTTAGCAAGCCCCCTCAAGCGGCGGGACAGGCGCACACTTGGGAGAGGGAAACTGCTCTGCACGCCAGCCTGGGTGTGTGCCCATTTCTCTGGCACATCAGGAATGGCAAAGGCTGGTCTGGAAGCCACTAAGGCTCACGCTCTAGCCTTTGGGACGCCCTACGCCCCAGGTCCATCCCGGGGCTCTAGCTGAAACCAGAGCATGGGCCTGAGAGGCCAAGAAGAGGCTCCAGTCCTGAAGAAAGCAGGAATTTCTGCACAAAGGGAAAACTAAGCCAGCACAACCATGGAGGGACTTGACCCCTCAACTGCCAAGTCCTTTGGAATCAGGAGAGAGGAGCAGGCCCAGGAAGCCCCGTCTCCAGCTGACCACAAGCACTGTGGGGCCAGGTGCTGGGAAAGCCAAGGGGAGCAGAGACAGCAGAGGAGAGAGAGGGAGAAGCAAAGGGTCCAAGTGTAAAGGGGGGCATGGTCCCTATATTGTGGCTCATTTTTCTGGCTTATACACACCCCCAGTGGAATGGACCAGCTAGGATGTGAGTCCTCACTCCCACTCCCTTTACCCAGAGGCCTCCCTGACCTCAAGGACTCTCCTTCTACTCTGTGTGTGGCAAAGTCCTCGTAACCCTGGTAAGGCTGGGCCCAGGGTGTCTGGGGTTCAACCTCCAATCTTGTTGTGGTCACTTACAACAGGGGCTAGGTGTCCCCACTCTGGGGTTCTCTCTGCTCTGGCCGCTCCCTGACCAGTGGAGCTGCTGCATCTGCACCTGGATCCAACCCTCTAACCAGGATCCTAGATAATTTCAGCTACTACTGGCTGCGATGGGAATTGAGACAGCACAGCTAAAGGCTCCAGCACACGGGTTCACATTAAAACATGAACCAAGATTACTAACTACAGAAACCAGAAGTGAAGTGATATCAAACAGATCCAAGCAGATTACCTAGTAAATAAACAAAATTGCAAACAAAGCCTAAAAGACTAGGAAGATTGGGTCTGATTTAGCAAGTGCTCACCCTGACTGATGACCCACACAGGCTTGCAGATGCTGAAGGCACAAGCTGCACTCGCTTTCCAGCTTGGGCTCCCCACCCCCGCGCCAAGTCATTTTCTTTCGGAGCTTCTCTCAGGTGTTCAGCAATGGGAGAGTATCCAACAACCGATGATGTCACTCCCTGCCTTAGAGAGCTGTTCCATGTGGCCGATACTCGTTCTTCCAAACTTGGTTCCCAGCCCAGTTTGTGGAGAAACACGGGTTCCCAAAATGGAGCTCAGTGTCATGTGGTCCGGTCACATGCCCTTGCCCACCTTGCCGAGCCCATGGCTCAGAGGCTGCCTGGAGCATTCTCCAGCAGGCTCACCAGCTCGGGGATAAGATTCTCCTAAGGCCTATTGTTTCCCCTGCTGGCCCTTCCCAACCAGCTGTCTACACTGGAAGCATCTTTCCTAGTGGCTGTCACCAGGTGTAACCACATTTGAAATTAAGATACAGAGTCAATATTCATAACTTCTGCTACCAAACTGATACATGCATACAGACAGGATTCTCATATTCAGCAAATCAGAACTTTGCCAATGATACCTTACACGACCCATCTTGTACTAAATGCATCATCATGACGATGAATCTGGGGTGTAGTATCAAAAGCAGGTTCTCTCTCCCTTCCCCCAGCAGGTTGGCAGGAAGGCCCAGCAGTTCAGCAGCCAGGGCTGTGGCAGGGAGGAGGGACTGACCAGGACTTCTCCTCTGCCTGGCCTTTGCTGAGACCAGGCAAAACCAGAGAGTCACTGATCAGCTCAGGGTCAGCTGCTGGTGGAACCTGCTCCCAGACATGGACAACTGGATATCTGGGAACCAAATGTGCCTGCTGCATGTGGGGATTAGGAAATGGACGTTTTACTATGGCCAGCCCTAGTCAGGGCACTGAGAGAATTTCCTCCTGTGTGGAGGAGTCTCTGATGTCCAGTGTGGTGTTAGCTCCAAGGGAAGCATTTTCCACGCTAAGGACATCTGAGAGGCTCTTCCTGTGTGGCTCTGCTGATGCTTGATGCCATGTGAGCACCAAATGAAGCTTCCTCACATTCAAGCTCCTCCTCCTCCTCTGAATTATGTGATGGGGAATAATGTGTGAGCTCAGATTGAATCTTTTCCTGCATTTATTGAAGGTTCTCTCTTGTGTGGACTGTCTGGTGTGAAGCAAGGTTTGATCTTCAAATGAAACTTTGATGTTTATGAAGTTACGAGCTGGGAGCATAACCCTTCTGCCCCTCTGAGTTGGCAGCAACAAGAGCCGGGTTCAGTATCCAGCAGTGCCGTTTCAATAATGCAATACAAAAACCAACTCGAGCCCCCATCCAGTGACCTGGGACAATTACATACTACACCCCCCGGGCGCCTCTAGGAGGCAATACTTCCTCTCGCAAGCACAGAGTCTGAGTGTAGCAAAATCCTTTTAATAAAGGAGGGAAACAATGTGGCATCATGTTGGGGAAACACCACAAAGAGGATTCATAACATAAACCATGAGCAAAAGACCCACCAAGTAAGTTTTGGCAGTGTCCTGTTCCCTTTTCCCTCAGGGTCTTAAGTCCAATCACCCCAAAGTCCAATAACCCAAACGTCTCTGTCTCTGGTCAGTGCCGCCCAGAGTTCAAAAGTTTATCAGCAGAGTTTTACTGCCCCCCCAGCCTGGGTGGAGATGGGGGGGCTCACAGGGTGTTAAGAGGCGCCTTACGTGGTCCAAGGCTGACTGCCCTGCCTCTCCATGGGGTTCTGCTGCAGCCTTCACCACAAACAGCTCCACTCCACCAGCCGCTCTGTTTCTCCAGCCGACCCGTGAGCCGCTCCAACCGTCCCCGCAAACCACTCCTCCGCTCGCTCGCTGTTCCATGGGCTGCTCCAATCATTCTGCAACTTTGCAATATATCTTCAGGCTCCCCCACTAGTTAACACAGCACCCAGTAAGTTCAGCTCATTTATTGATTTCAGCTTCTAATAGGGGAGCCCCAGTGCTGGTGCATAGTTGGCCCAAAGTGAAGTCAGTTCAGCAGTCTCTAGCTAGATTCTTAACAGAATCAAACCCAGCTCTACTATTCAACAGTGGAGAGAAAAAGATGCAATTGGTGCTCTAGACTCTTAAAGAGGCCCCATCCCACCAGGTACACATGCTTGTCCCCTACCTCTATCAATTTCCTGGGTTTTGGAACCCATGTCCCTTGTCTAGTGAGTGTTACTTAGACGAAGGTGAGACCTTCTGTCATAAAACAGTTTCATAGTCCCTCATTCACATACTCAGGGTAACAACACTTTATTCCTCCTGCCCCAGTAACAGAGAAATTGGGGATCCCACAGCTGTCAACGTGACCATTTTGGGTTGCCGTGGGCTCATGCTAGGCAGGGTGGGTGTGCCTATGCAAACATGATCAGCCCCTGAAATTCTGTTCCACACTCGCCATAATTCACCACCAGATGTCAGGGTAGAGCTCATCCTGACTCTGCTTACACAAGCATTCATGGGGTTTCTCTCTTGTGTGGATTCTCCCATGCTTAATGAGGCTTGAGCGCTGACTGAAACTGTTCCCACAGTCCAAGTATTTAGAGAGTTTCTTTCCCGTGTGGATTCTCCTGTGGCAAATAAGGCCTGAGTGCTGACTGAAGCTTTCCCCACACTCAAAGCATTGATAGGGTGGCTCTCCTGTGTGGATTCCCCCATGCTAAATAAGGCTTGCTCTCACTGAAACTTTTCCCACAGTCCAAACATTTAAAGAGTTTCTCTCCCGTGTGGATTCTCTTATGCTTAAGAAGGCTTGAGCGCTGACTGAAAGGGCTGATGGTGCACTGAAACTTTTCCCCACAATATATGGCCTCTCGCCTGTGTGGATTCTCCTGTGGCAAATAAGGCCTGAGAGCTGACTGAAGGTTTTCCTACAATTTATGCATTCATAAGGTCTCTCTCCTGTGTGGATTCTCCCATGCTTTAGAAAAGCCAGACTGCCGACTGAAACTTTTCCCACACTCCGAGCATTTCTAGGGTTTCTTTTCTTTATGATTTGTCTGCTGGGCTGTGGTTTCCTGGGCACCATTGCCTCCTCTCCCACATTCAATGGATTCATCCACTTTCTTCCATGGGCTGTTTCCCAGCTTCCTCTCTGACCTGTGCCAATGACTCCAGGCTTTTCTCTGTTCCCAGCACTGGGAAAAGTTCCCTTCAGCTCCTCTCAGAAACCTCCCCCGCTGTTCCACTTCCTCAGGGCCTTCCTGCTGTGGATTCCCCTCCTCGTTCTCACTCATTGTCTCCTCACCTGCTGGGGGAGAGAGAGGGAATCCAGGCAGGAGTCAGTGCCTGGGAGGGTAGAAAGGACACAAAGGGAGTAGCAAAGAGGGAAAACACAACGCAATCACTGAAGGGGGCTTATAGCACATTTGGGGGATTTTCAGATTTTTCCTTCACTTGCCAGATAGTTTCTGTGTCAGTGTCACTGACTCCTCACCTGTGCAGGTGCCTCTTTGGGATGTTAATTTCCTCGGAGGCCTGGAGATCCAGGACGGAGGGCCAGCTCCAGGCATCAGCACAGCAAGCAGGTGCTTGGGGCGGCCAACGGAAAGGGGTGGCGCGTGTGGGGCTTTGGTGGCAATTCGGCGGTGGGTCCCTCAGTCCCTCTCGGAAGGAAAGACCTGCTGCCAAATTGCCACAGAAGAATAAAGCAGTGGTGGTAGAGCTGCCGCCGAATTGCCGCTGATCGCAGCTTATTTTTTCCCTATCGCTTGGGGCAGCAAAAACGCTGGAGCCAGGACCCACGGCTCTTCCCCTGCTTCCAGCTGGGTAATCAGGGCAGGTTTGGGAATGGGGAGTCCTGCTCAGGGGGTGAAATCAGGTATGAGCACAGTGCACTGAGGACTGGGGCAGTATTTGTCACAAAGGGTGCGTCTTGAGTTTAGGGTTTGCTGGGGAGTTGTGGGATGTGAACAGATGGGAACGTGGTCACTGAGTCCCCGTGGGACAGGCTGATGTCTGGAGGGAACGGGAAGTTCTCACAGCGTTACTGGGAGCGTTCAGGGTGTGGGCTCTGGGGACTTGCTGAGGCACACACAGCTCTGGTGTTAAACCCTGCCTGTGTCTGAACCCCCAGAGGCCCCCCCACACCTGGAGCCAGTCCCAGGAAGGGAGGTGCGCAGAGATGCTGTGTGTGAGTGAGAATTAATGCAGAGAGGCTAAGACACTGCTCCTGCCCCCGCGACAGCTGGAGGGACGGGGATGAATTAGCATGTCCGTTAGGTCCATGACTCCCCTATCCCACTGGAGGGGGTTGGACGTGAACGCCTCTCTCACACTGGCGCTGCGGACTATGCGACCCATTCCCTCTAATGTCACTGACCCGCTGCAGAAATGCAGACCCCGTGGCTTCACATAGCTGAGGGACAGGAACCCTTACCCAGCGAGGTCACAGTCCCATAGTTCTCCTGCAGGACGTCCCTGTAGAGGGCTCTCTGAGCGGGTCCAGCAGAGCCCCCTGCCCCGTGGGGAAATACACAGCCACCTCCTCGAAGCTCACCGGCCCCTGAAATAACAGGTGCCCCCCACTCAGTGCCTGCTGCCCCAGCCACAGCCCCACCATTCATGGGGGAAGCAGCACAATAGGACGGGTCTGGGAAGGCCAGAGGAGCAGAATCCCACCCCACCCTGCCCAGAGTGGCCAGCAGGCTGCAGGGAACAGAGAGAAGGGGAGAGCTCCTTGTCCCTCCCAGCAGGCGGAGGAGGGCAGGGTCTTCCCATTTCCCACCCACCTGCTAGGCACAGGCTGAGGTGGGAGGCAGGAACAGGGACAGGAATCCCAGCCCTCCCCTTTGTATTTCATCGCAGTCTCTGCCCGGGGGGTTCAGGCTCCAGTGCTCTGCTCTGGTTTCCCAGCCCCGCCCAGGGGGTGTTTCCAGCTTCAGAAATGGGGGAATGTTCACACACTCCCAATGGGTCTGTTCATAAGCCAGGCCCTAGGCTGGGCATGTCCCAGCAGGTTTATCAGTCTCTGTCCCCACCCCTCACCCTGAGTGTTTCCTGACCCTCCCCTCAACAACAACCCTCCCAGCAGCTCCCAAATCCCCTACCTCAGCTGGATGCACCACAGCCATTTCCCTGGCCCGGCTCCCGGGAAGATGGGACGCTCTGGAGAAAAACGGGGTCGTTATTCTGCAGCCTGTCAGGGTGAGAAGGGAAATTCGGGAGGTTTCTGAATTAGTGTTAGTCCATTTCACACCCCGACCCCCCAGGCTCTGTCCCTGCAGACAGACACTCTAGACTCTGCCAGGCTGGGAGAAGTCTCAGTGACGCTATTACAGCACAGACCCGACCTCTCCCACCGGGACTAAACCCACCAGACGCTGTTACACTCTCCCAGGAACAGAGTTTCTGAGCCAAACGCCAGACAAGAGCAGAACCAAAGGAGCCGCTTTGGGGGAGCCCCCGACACTGTCCCCCCAGCAGCACATTTCCCCAGCAGTTTGGGCACCAGGCAGAGGCAGGACCTGGCTTTTCCTCTCCTGCCCCTCCCCTCTCCCAGGCAAGTCAGTCTGCCCGGGGGGGGGGGGGGGGCTGCAGGGCAAGGCTGGGTGCCCGGCACCTCCCTCCCCACTGATTGCTCCAGCTGCCCCTTCCAGGCTCCCCTGCATGAGGAGCCGCTCACTGTCCTGCATTCCCGGGGCGTTTCTCCCAGCAGCTACAGCCCCTGCTAACGGGGGGAGCCTGGGGGCGCTGGGGCAGCAGCTCTGCGCCGCGCAGACACTCAGGGGCAGAGCAGGAGCCATTGCTGCAGAGTCACTTTCCAGCCTGGCCCCAGCACTTTTCCCGGATCTCTCTCATCACCTGCAGCCTCTGGCTCAGGAGCTGATGCCAGCACAGCCCAGGGCTGCCCCAGGGGGATAGTTCCAGAGCCAGGAGAAAGTCCCCCCTTGGCTGGGCAGAGCTGCTCTGGGATCACAGTGATGGTCTGTCCCAGCGCAGACCCCACTCGGCAGCAGCACCTGCTCAGCCCAGGCCCCCAGATCCCAGCAGAGGCAGCAGCATCTGCCCCAGGAAGCCCAGCGAGCTCCAGGGCTCCAGTATCCTGAGCTCAGAGAGAGACGGACACCGACTCCTCGGCCTGAGCAATGCCCAGAGCCTCTGCTGGGGGCAGCTAATGACCGAGCCTCCCTGCGCTGCCCCCGCAGCCCCCAGGGACAGTCAGGCCAATGCTGATCTCATTTCCCCTCTGGACCCATAGCGGAACCGGAGACCCAGTTCAACCCGGGATTTCGTACATAAACCAGAACCGAATCTCACCCCTGCATTTGTGTTACCGCGTGAACCAGAACTGAACCAAAAAAAGTGTGGGTGGGTGGGGGGTTGTTACTAGTTAAAATAAAGATTCAACATTTTTAAAGCAGACAGGGCTGGAGCCACTCCGGCGCGGCTCTGTCCGGGATCCTGCCTGCCCACCGGCATGGGGCTGTCCCCCCAGCCCCCTTCGGCCGGGCTCCTCCGCCCAGGGGCTGGCTGGCGGCGGGGTTAACTGGCAAGGTCTGGTTAACAAACCAGTAAACCCAGTACTTCCCTGTTCTACCCCTCCCATATCCCCTTCCCCTCCTACCCCCTTCCACATCCCTGGTCACCCCCTCCTGCCCCTCCGGCATCCCTGTTCCCCAGTTCCTGCCCCCTCCTGCCCCTGCATCAATGTTCCCCAATTCCTGCCCCCTCCCATATCCCTGTTCCCCAATTCTTGCCCCTTCCCACATCCCTGGTCACCCCCCATGCCCTCTGGCTCAGAGCCCCCTGCCTCTCTTCAACCCCTTCCAACTCCCCAACCCCGACTCCCCACATGTCGCTGCCCACCCCACCCCTCCCACTCCTGCAAACCCTGGGAGCTGCAGCAGCTTCCTCTGCCCGGGAGAGTCTCCGGGAATGGGGCAGCAGTGGAATGTCCCTCCTGCCTGCAGCCAGGGCCTGGGGCCCCAGCGGCAGCAGCCGAGGCCCGGAGGGCTGGCAAGGCAGCACCCACAATTCCTCCTGCTGCCGGGCTGGGCCCCGGGCTTGCTCCACCCGACACCTCCTGGGCCACCCCTGCTGTGCCACCCCAACCCCTCCCCACACAACCTCCCATCTGGGGCCTGCTGCTGCCCCTTATTGCCTCCCACCCCAACAGCCAAAGCCCGGCCATTGCCCTGAGCTCCCAGCCCGTCCCCTACAGCCTCCCGCTCCCAGTCTCCATCCCTGCAAGCCAACCACCCCTGCCATCAGGGGCTCTGCAATTCGCCGCCCCAAGCACAGCAGCACGCCACAGGGGCGCTCTGCCGGTCGCCGGTCCCGCGGCCCGGTGGACCTCCCGCAGGAGCCGCCTGCCGCCTCCCGGCGACCAGCAGAGCGCCCCGTGGCATGCCGCCCAAGCAGGCGCTGGCGTGCTGGGGCCTGGAGCCGCCCCTGCCTGCCATCTCCTCCTCCCACAGCACAGCCCCATCCATTCACCCATCCATCCCCGGCCCCCACAGCCCCTCCACCTCCCAGCTGTGCCACCCCAGCCCCTCCCCACACAACCCCAGCCAGCCTGGGTCCCCACCCTCGCTGAGCACCACACCACCAGAGACGCCCCATGGTGACCAAAAACTGTGGCACAGTGACACCCCACAACCCCACCTTGCAGTGTTCCTGGGGGACATGCTGCTGCACCTCTCAGCCCCAGCCTTGCCACTGTCCCTTCCCCTATAGCCTCCCCAAATCACTCCCAGTCCCCATCCGTGCCACCCCATCCCCTCTCACCGACAGCTCCATCGCCATCCCCTGCTCCCCCCAGCCCCCCCCTCCCCACCCCGCCCACCGGTGCCCACCCCATGCCCAGGCCCAACCCCAACACCACCAGCCCCAGATAGACCCTCTCTGCTGGTGCCACCACCAGAGATGCCCCAGGCCCAACCAACAACCGTGATATGGTGTCACCCCACTACCCTCCTCCTCAGCCCCATGGGACTTCCCCACAACCCTCAGGCCCAGTGTGGCTCTGCCACTCCACAATCCCCACCGACTGTCCTCCTCTCCCAAGCCAGGGTGCAGCTGCCCCACCCAGCTGTGCCACCCCACATCCCCTCCCCACAGCCCCCACAACCCCCACAGCCATTCTGTGTCCCCTGGGGGTGACCATGGTGCTGCCCTGCACTACCTCCCAGCCCAACACCCACAGCCAGGCCACTGACCCAAGCCCCCGATCCAAGTCCCCCCTAGCCTCTCCCTCCCCCAGACCCCTCCCAGACCCAGTCCCCTTCCGTACAACCCAATCGCCTCCTGCCAACAACCCTCCTCTCACAGCACCAATCCCTCCCCGACCCACCCACCGCCCCCCCCCCCCAGACCCCCACCACCCAGCTGTGCCCCCCTGCCCCCCAGCCAGACCACCAACCCCGTCAGACACCCTCCCTCGCTGGTGCACCAGGGTCTCCCCCAGACTGACAACAGCTATGAATTAAAACCCCACAGTGTTTGTTGGGGCTACTGGAGCCGTGGGATCGGCCTGGAGATGCTGAAATCTCACCCTTGTCTCTCTCCTCCTGCCTCCACCTCCGAGCCAGGCACTGGGCAGTTCAGTGGGAAGGGATGAACTGATGACAGTGGAGGAAAAAAATCAAAAACCAAAAGTGAAGCCAAAAGCGCAAGCCGGGCAGGCAAGGCAAATCGCAGGCTTCTGCCATAGACTAGTCCTCCCCGCTCCTCCAATAACCCACCCAAACCGCGACACCACAGACCCCACGTTCCTGGTGTAGCTCCACCTTCCAGTGGGGAAGTGGGGAACCAATTACTAACACACACAGCATATTCCTGAGGCGCAGTGCTGGGAGCTGGGGGGATCTGGTGGGCACCTCACTGTGGGATTCACGAGTGGCTCCGGGAGCATCCATGCAATCAAGCCGCTCCACATGCCGTTGTGCCGAGGGATAACAGCGCCTGGAGGGGTTGCTGCTGGTCACTAGCAGGGCATTGTGGGAGACAGCCCAGGCTGGAGAGGGTTCGGGGGCACAGCGGATCCCATCACAGCGTGTCCCCCCAGCACCCACAGGGAATATCGTGCCCCTAGGCGGAGCGTTTGGGCTTTGCTGTGATGTGTCACTTTCCAGCCTGTGCTCTGTCTCTTCTCCTGTGCACACCCATGTCAATCAGGCATTGCTCAGCTGGGCTCTGCAGAGACCGGACTGGCTACACCCCGTGACGGGACTGAGGGGGGGCAGTGCGGAGCGTCACAGGACCTGGTTTCAGCGGCGAGAAAATCCAGGAACAACCGAATTGTTGTTTCACCCACGAAAGCTCATGCTGCAAAAATGTCTGTTAGTCTATAAGGTGCCACAGGATTCTTTGCTGCTTTTACAGGAACAACCCAGTGATCCACTAAGCGGAGTTAGGGGCCTGAACTCCCTGTACGATGCACGGGCGACACAGGCACCTTACAACACAACTCACAGCCACCAGCTCCCCAGGCAGGGAGCCAGCCAAGCCCGCCCAGGGAGACACTGACAACGGGGAGGTGTCCTAGCCCTGCCCCTCTCTCACAGATAGGTCCTGTGCTCCCAGCACCCACCTGCCATGTGGGAGAGCCAGGTTCAATTCCCTCTGTCCAGCTGCAGAGAGTAGCTCAGGGACGTGAGTCAAAAGCTCAGGGCAGACTGTTACACACCAGGGCACCCCCCATGGGGACTGGGAGCTTCCACCCCCCGAGAGTGAACTCCCCAGGCACACGAACAGCCTGAGCAGGGAGTCACAGACAGTCCCCTTGGGCACTCGGGGCTATCCTGCCACCTAGGCAAGTCTGCCTTTGGGCTAAATCTGTGCCTCAGGGAGGCCTGAGGCCACAGGCATGAGCTTGGGCTACCAGCATCACCCCCGCCCCCCGCCACTGTCCACAAGGGAGAAAGGATTTGAACCAGGGTCCCCCATGTTTCGGGTCAGTGCACGAAGCAGTGTGCCGTGGTGGGGCTCTGTCCAGCTCTCCCTTTGAAGGGGGTTCATTGGGGCTAACTAATGAGCGCGAGTGGGGCAGGGGGATCAGCTCCCCGGTGTGTCCTAATTCCTGCCTCTCAGCTGGGTGCCTGAACTACTGGACACTGTCATCCAAATACCATTGCTAGAAATAAACAATGAAAAGGTGCAGAACTCCAGGGAGCTCAGGACAGGGAGACTAACTCAGGCAATCAGAGCAGCAGATAAGACAAATCTTGAGCTACTCTGAGGCTCCAAGCAGACATGTTACCGAGACGGAAACTGGCCAGGAATTCTTTGAAACGGCGTAAACACGTCTAAAAGTATCAGTTTGCTTTATGATGAGGGGATGGGGGGAGGGAGGTTTAAACTATTTCCCTGAATCACATCACCCTTGGCAGCTCAGTCACCATTTCAGCTAGAGCAGAGCCTGGGCACTGGGCCACTCGGGGCCTTTAACACCACAGCCCTGGGGAGGGGGGGCTGAGATGGACCATCCTGCGAGGAACACGAGTCCTTCTACCATCCACCACACCCTGGTTTGGAACTGCTGATGCCGGCTCACCCCATCTGTGGGAACTTCTATCCCCTCTGCCTCCCTCTAGCTGGGGGGTTTCCCTTCTGCACCTACCTGGCAGGGCAGCCCCCGTCTGAACCCCTGATCCTGTCCCAGTTTTGTCCCTCTGCCCATCCCGCCCCTCCAATTTCCCCACTTCAGGGGGATTTTCCGGCCTTTGATTGCAGGGAGCAGATTCTGATGGCGCGTGAGGGCAGCAGCTTGCAGCTGTTACTGAGCATGTGAGAAGAGCATTAGAAGGGAAGACCGGCCAGACTGGGTCACACCAAAGCTCCATCTAGCCCAGTGTCCTGTCGGCCGATAGCAGCCGGTGCCAGGTGCCCCAGAGGGAATGAACAGACAGGATCATCCAGTGACCCACCCCCTGTCGCCCAATTCCCAGCTTCTGACAGACAGAGGTTAGGGGCACCATCCCTGCCCACCCTGGCCAACAGCCATTGATGGACCTGTCCTCCACAGAAACACAGAATCCTAGACAATGAGGGTTGGAAGAGACCTCAGGAGCTCATCCAGCCTAAGCCCCTGCTGAAAGCAGGACCACGAATCTCTCTAGTTTCCTTTTCATCACAGGACCCTGCTCAGGAACAGTGAAGTTGCAAGATCTAACAGGAAACAGCTTCAGTAAGAAGGGCAGCTCCTCTTCCTCCTCCCCTCCCGTGGGGACGAGCAGCCCCCCAACTGCCTCTCTGCCCCGGCCTCCTTCAACCCATTGCCCCTTCAGCCTCCCCAACTGCCCCATCACCCCTTCAGCCTCCCACAACTGCCCCCATCACCCCTTCAGCCTCCCCAACTGCCCCCATCACCCTCTTCAGCCTCCCACAACTGCCCCCATCGCCCCCTTCTGCCTCCCACAACTGCCCCCATCACCCTCTTCAGCCTCCCCCAACTGCCCCATCACCCCCTTCAGCCTCCCCCAACTGCCCCCATCACCCCCTTCAGCCTCCCACAACTGCCCCCATTGCCCCCTTCTGCCTCCCACAACTGCCCCATCACCCCCTTCTGCCTCCCACAACTGCCCCGGTCCCTTCCCCTCATTGGCCCCTCAGCTTTCCCTGCCCCCAGGCTCCTCCCCAGCTGCTCTTTCAGTCTCCCCTACATCCAACTGCCTCCTTCCGCCTCCCCAAACCCCTCACCCAGCTGCCTGACCTGACCCCTTTAGCCTCCCTTCACCCCGACTGCCCCTTCCCCTCACACACTCCTCCTCTGCCTCGCCCCAAGTTCCCGACTCCACCACTCGCAGATCCCTATCCCCACAACCACCTGCTTCTCCATCATGGGGAACAGGGGCAGAAAATGCTTTTTAAAAAACCTTTTGCAAAGTAAAAAGTAAAACAAGCCAAGCAACCCCCTCCCTGGCTTTGTGCTGGGCGCCCAGCTGTGGGCTTGTGGCAGGTGTGGG
Organism: Mauremys reevesii; assembly: GCF_016161935.1. Taxonomy (NCBI): domain Eukaryota; kingdom Metazoa; phylum Chordata; order Testudines; family Geoemydidae; genus Mauremys; species Mauremys reevesii. Next base: position 11,873 of record NW_024100803.1, on the reverse strand, counting down.
GGGGGGGGCTGTTCTGAGCACACTCCAGTCAGGGAAGGGGTGGAGTTGGCCAAAGGGGCAGGTTGAATCTTTAGCAGAGAATTCCTTTCTCCATTGTGTTAGCTAAGCGTTGCTGTTAAATGTCAGCCGACGGATGCAGCATTTGAAACAATCTGACTCTAAATCCCCTGCCCTCTCAGTTGCTGCAGTTCTCACACCCTCTGCTCTTGTGATGTCACCACATGACATGGTGTCTTCTTCCCAGAGCGTCTTGCAGATTAGACAGGACTTAAGTTTATGAGGTAAACACTGATGCATAACTTCTTCCCTTCCCGCTTTTGACTTAGGAAAAATAAATCCTGTTCCCTCGCCCTGCCCCAACCCGACCCAGCCCAGCCCCACTGTAGCTGCTGTGGCCAGGAGACAGGTGCCCTCTCACCTGGCCCTGATCTGCTGTGGGGAGAGAGCTGGGGAGTCCTCTCTCCTGGGGCAACCTGCACCCCCAACCCCTCATTCCCAGCCCCACCCCAGAGCCCGCACCCCCAGCCAGATCTATCACACCCCTGCACCCCACCCTCTGCCCTAACCCTGAGACCCTCATCCCTAGCCCCACTCCAGAGCGTGCTCCCAATTCGGATCCTCACCACCCCTTGCACCCCAACCTCTGCCCCACCTGAGCCCTCCACACTCCGAACCCTTCAGCCTGACCCGCCACACACTGTCCATGTGCAGAATGAATTTTGTTATGTGCACCAATAGACAGGAAAGGTGTCACACCTCACCTCCATATTGGTCCACACAACACAATTCCTTCTGCACATGGGGACATAACAAATTAGAGGAAACACTGCTCCTGACTTTCAACCTACCTGTCACATCTTGAATTTCATACATTGACTGATCAGAAGAAAGTGCTCTCAAGTGAGCTACAGACCAACAGTGGTTCATTGTAATTATTCAGCAAGTATTTTAGAAAACCTAGAACATTAGAGGAAATCATGACCTGCCAAGAGACAATTAATGGAGAGAAGCAGCAAGATTAAGCCCGTACATTGGCTTGGTTGTGACTTATTTGCCTGATCTGAAAAAAGATCAAAAGGACCTGAGTCTCCTCACTGTCGATAGCCCCCTGCTCGGCCAATCAGCATTGAGACTCTGAGGGGCGAGAGGCTGAGGGGTCTCACCAGATGTGCCAAAGGACGGCCCAGGTCACCATCAGAGGATCACCCTCAGATCCAGCCCTACCTCTTGGTGATGTTACCGAAATATTGGGTCCGTTTAGCTGAGAGCCAATAACAGCCTGACAGGGATAAGGAAAGATTGCTTTATTCTGCAGAAAAAAGGAGAGTTCTGTACTCAGGTACAAAGAACTCTGCTTCATACAAATTTTAGAAACTTTTTATACACTTTCAGACAAAGACCATGCCGTGTTAACACTTCATTGGTGGTTGCCAGACCCCGTGAAACCGTTATTTGGTTAGTGAAAACCAGTTTGGAGCTAGTTCCTTCTGCTTCAAGGCAGAGGAGGAAAGACAGTTTAAAAGTTCAGGTTACTGTGTACGTGAGGCTTTTGCTTTTTTTTACTGGCTGCCTGCTAGTTATTAAGAGGGGTCACCAGTAACTTTTACAGTCCCCGCTTCGGGCCTGACAAGCCCACATTGTCAGGCCCGTTACACAATTTGCGGTTTAATTGGAGGGAAAGGAGCTGGTTTTTTTTTTGGACAGCAGAGCTTTTGGTTATAGCATTATACAGATATTTTGCGCATTGAATTATTATTTAAATAACATATAAAAAGAAAAGGAGGAAAATAATTTATTTAACAATTGTTTGGAAGAGCCCCATAAACCATGACCCAAGGTTTGGGAGGAGGTTTTTAAAACTAAATGTGTGATTAAGAGATACAGCATGAAATACAACAGCAGCATTTTTAATAGCTTGTAAATTTTTTTTAATTAGGCCAGAATGATTAACATAAAAACAATATTTTTTTTATGCAAGCGCAAGCCCTTTTTATTTTAGCATTTATGGCATTTAGCACACGTTTATTTTGCAAAGCTATTTTTGCTATTTTATTAATTTTTTGTTGCAACTTTTGGAAAGCATTTATTGATGCATTAGCTGTTTTCTTAAGCTTTGCAGAAATATTTACTATTGCTTTTTTGAGCTTAGCTATTTTTAACCCAGGAATAAGTGCAGGGACAAAGGAATGGAATTCTGTTTGTTTGACAAGCTACCTTCCCCTTAAGGCCTCCGGACCTCCTGCAATGAGAGCAACCTCCTCCCCTGCCCACACTCCACACACCCCTCCTTGGTAGAGGGAGGGAATCTGGGAAAAGAGGGGAAAGAAGCAAGAGAAGAGGAGAAAGGAGGGAGGAAAGAGGAAAAGGGAAACCAAAAAGGACAAACCCCAATGTCCCCAGGGATTCCAACCATCAAACCCTAGGTAGGAAATCAAATTCTGCCACCTGAAGCCAGTGTTTCCTGGGCCTAGAACGCTGCCTGCGCCAGGTGGATCAGACTGAACAGGTTCCAAACCTCCCTCAGCCTCTTACCTTGTCAAAGGGAAGTTTGTTTTCGGCACAGTCAGTGGCAGGAAAGGAGAAAACTCCACAGAGGTTCCTCCTCATGCTCACAGCCGTGAATCCTAATTCTCTCTCAGCCCTCGAGGAGAGACCTCGCGAAGGAGACTTGCGGCAGCAAAGCCGGGGAGGGGGTCTCAGAGACTGGCCTGGCCCTGCACCTCTGTCCTGCCCGGCTGATGTCGGGGTCTCTCTGTGAGGTCACCTCCTCCCCACCACCTTTGCCCAATAGGCCGCGGTCCTGCAAAAGGCCTTTGTGATTTCACTGCCACACCCACCCCTCCCCTCAAAGATGATGTCCTGCCCCTGGCCAGCCTGGATCTGGGGTTGCCAACTTTCTGACCCCACAAAACTGAACACCCTCATACCGCCCCTTCGCCGAGGTCCCGGCCCGCTCAATCCATCTCCCTCCGTCGCTCGCTCTCCCCCACGCTCACTCACTCGCTCGTTTTCACCAGGCTGAGGAGGGCTGGGGAGGGTCCCTTTTCAACCAAGTGTTGTCGGGACAGACCTGGGAAGGAGGCTGCCTGCCAAACACCTTTAAGAGGAGCCGTCCCTCCCTGTCAGAAAATCATCTCCCTCCTTCAGTTCAGTAACGGCCTGAATTGTTCCTTATCCCGGCCGAGCTGGAGGATTGAAAGCAGCAACATCAAACCCCTGTGCAGCTAGCAGGAATGGACACAGACACTGTCGGTTCAGTGCAAGTGCCACACTCATTGCTTCCAACACACAAAGACTCACACACACACCTTGCACGCAAAACCTCACCAAGGAGTCAGATGCGCCTGCTGGTTCCCTGCACCCCTGCTGTACAGAATCCAATCCCAGGGAAAGATTGTCGGGCCCAGAGCTGGCTGGGAGCCCGGGGCTGGAGTATTTAACCTTCAGTGACGGCACTCGGAGGAAAGATGCGAACGAGTGCAAGTTAAACATTGGTAGCTCTGGTTCCAGCCCCTCACAGGTCAGTCCATCCCTCCAGGAAAGGGGCACAGCTGAATTCCCAGCTGGCTCAGTCTAGCTGCGTAGTTCTTCTTTACACCCAGTCAGGTCTGAGGCCTGTTCCGCACCCTGTGTTTGAGGAGACTGTCAGAACCGACTCTCTGCAATAGCAAAAGCAGGAGGCCGTGTTATTTCTCCTGCCCCAGCACAGACAGACAACGAGGGAAATGGTCCTTGTTGGAGGGTGGGGCTCCCTGCCCTTGGCCAAAGACCAGCACCTCCCTTTGCCCTTTGTCACTCATGAAGCTTTTCTTTCAGCAGTGAGCCCTAGAGCTCAGTTGCTGGAGCGCTGCGTTTGTCACTGACGGTCGGGGAGCTGCAACATCACTGGGCTCTTCTACCAGCAAGTCCAACGAAAGGACTGATTTCCTCATGTGACAATCCTGGGCTTGTCTGAGGGGGTATCCACACTGCACACTGAGCCTGTCTCTGTGTGGCCTGGCCTTGGTGACTTGTGTTGCCAAGCTGGTGTTTGAGCATCCAGGCTGCAGTGGAGACTCAGGCCTCAGGCTGTGTCCTTCCTACCGCAGTAAGTCGTCCTAACTGATGCTGCTCCAGCCACATGACTAACACAGCTGGATTCGACGTAGCTTAGGTCGACTTACTGCTGTGTCTACGCTGTGCTGGGCCGACGGGAGACTTACCTTACTCCTGTCGTTCCCAGGGTACTCCCAGAGTCACCCAAAGAGCGCTCCGCTGTCAATTTAGTGGGTCTTCACTAGACCCCCACTAAATCGACCCTGGTGCATCGATCGCAGCAGACAGCCTCACAGCTGTGCTGCGCATCCACCCTGCACTGCTCAGCCCCGAGTCAGAAATTCAGCTCCTGTGGGGTGTGTCACCCTGCTCAGCTGAAGATGCTCCCCGAGTCCCCAGTGATTTGTGCGATAACTTGTCTCCAGCCTGTTTGGGTCCATACGCTTCCCACGGGGAGGCTGTGCGTGGTCTAGTGACAAGCTCTGGTTGCTCAGGCCTGTCAGGGAAGGCGAGCTCCGGGGAACATTGAGACTCCAGAGATCCCTCAGTGGAAGCACAGGCGGTGGGTATAATAGTGGGGGAAGCCTCCCCTGGCACAGCTGCCGCCAACCAGGCCCCGGATGCCTGGGCCCCAGTGCCCAGCCTGTGCTCCATCTCTTCCTGTATCTGCTTCCCCACTTCTCCCAACCCCATCTGCCCACTGCTGCCTGGCTGAGTCCCCCCTCTCCTCCACTGCACCCCCGTCTCTGGGGTCCCTGCTGCTCACCGTGTGCCTCCTCTTCTCCACCCCCCACCCCCCCGCTGGGTCAGTCCTGGGGCCGATTTATTCAACATCTTCATAAATGATCTGGATGATGGGATGGATTGCACCCTCAGCAAGTTCGCACATGACCCTAAGCTGGGGGGAGGGGTAGATATGCTGGAGGGTAGGGATAGGGTCCAGAGTGACCTACACAAATTACAGGATTGGGCCAAAAAAAATCTGATGAGGTTCAAGAAGGACAAGTGCAGAGTCCTGCACTTAGGACAGAAGAATCCCATGCACTGCTAAAGACTGGAGACCGACTGGCTAGGCGGCAGTTCTGCAGAAAGTGACGTGAGGATTACAGTGGATGCTAACTCATATCAAGCTTCTCAGTGTGCCCTTGTTGCCAAGAAGGCTAACGGCATATTGGGCTGCATTAGTAGGAGCATTGCCGGCAGCTCGAGGGAGGTGATGTTTTCCCCTCTATTCAACACTGATGAGGCCAAATCTGGAGTATTGTGTCCCGTTTTGGGCCCCCCCACTACAGAAAGGATGTGGAAAAATTGGAGACAGTCCAGCAGAGGGCAAGGAAAATGATTAGGGGGTTGGGGCAGATGATGTATGAGGAGAGGCTGAGGGAACTGGGCTTATTTAGTTTACAGAGGAGAAGAGTGAGGCGGGATTTGATAGCAGCCTTCAACTACCTGAAGGGGGGTTCCAAAGAGAATGGAGCTTGGCTGTGCTCAGTGGTGGCAGATGACAGAACAAGGAGCTATGATCTCAAGTTGCAGTGGGGGAGGTCTAGGTTGGATATTAGGAAACACTATTTCACTAGGAGGGTGGTGAAGCACTGGAATGGGTTCCCTAGGGAGGTGGTGGAATCTCCATCCTTAGAGGTTTTTAAGGCCCAGCTCGACAAAGCCCTGGCTGGGATGATTTAGTTGGTGTTGGTCCTGCCATGAGCAGGGGGTTGGACTGGATGACCTCCTGAGGTCCCTTCCAACCCTCATCTTCTATGAGTCTATCAGTCCTTTGTCCATCCCCTCAGTAGGCACCAACTTCCCTCTGGCCAGTGGTGCTCAACTACGCTCTGCCCCAGGCCCTCCCCCACTCCACCTCTTCCCCAAAGCACCGCCCCACCTTTTCCCTGGTCTGCCCCGCTGCACCCCCAAATCAACCCTTTCCTCTGCCCCCTCTCTTCCTAACCCTGTTCCACCCTCGCCCCACTTCTATCCCACCCCACCTCGCCTCTCCTCCCACTCCCCCACCAACTATACCATCTCCCCCTCCACCCCGACCCTCCTGGAGCATCCTGAATTCCATGAAAGAGCTGTTTTGTGGTGGGCAGGAAGTGCTGGGAGGGAGCAGGAGGAGTTGCTCACTGGGGCCACTTGCATGCGAGACGCACTGCAGGCAGGGCAGAGCTTGGCTGCCAGTGGGTGCTAAGCACCCACTAATTTTTCCTTGTGGGTGCTTCACGCCCAGAGCACCCGTGCAATTGGAGTCTATAATCCCCCTCCTCCAAATCAAAATCCCTAGAGATTTTGGGTGAGTCTCTCGCTGTTGTTAAGGTTATGAACTCTTCTGTGTCCGTGTCTCTCTGGGTGCATGTCCAGGGGTGTTTATGGTTAAGTTTATTGTGATGTCACGTATCCCAACTGCAAAGAATGTTCTGCTTCAGCATTCTTGCCCGGCCTTCAGTCTGCCAACTGGCTTGGTTGACAACGGCTGGTGACCCAAGGAGCTGCTGATAGACGCGGACTAGCCATCTCTGAACAACTTCTTGAATCAGCTATTTCCACAGGTGTTTGAAAGAAGATGAGTTTTTACAGAAGGTAATTCCCAGATTCTGTTCCTGCTCCTTAGATCGCACATGACAGGTTGGTGCCTCCTTCTCCTAGCCCAGGGGTGGCCAACCTGTGGCTCCGGAGCCGCATGCGGCTCTTCAGAGGTTACTATGCAGCTCCTTGCATAGGCGCTGACTCCCAGGCTGGAGCTACAGATGCTGACGTTCCAATACGCTATGGGGTGCTCACTGCTTAACCCCCGGCTCTGCCCCAGCTCCTGCCACCACCCCACCCCTTCCCCCAAGGCCCCTAGCCCCGAGCCTGCCATGCCCTCGATCCTCCCCCCTCCCCACCACAGCCTCCTGCGCACTGCCAAACAGCTGATTGCAGCGGGCGGGAGGAGTGGGGAGGGAGGGGGAGGCGCTGATTGGGGGGGCTGCCGGTGGGAGGGAGATGCCGGGGGCTGGGGCGGTAGTGGATGAGGGCTGCTGACATATGACTGTGGCTCTTTGGCAATGTTCACTGGTAAATTCTGGCTCCTTCTCAGGCTCAGGTCGGCCACCCGCGTCCTAGGGACTGGTGGGGGCCAGGGCTGCAACAGTCAGGTCTCAACGTTCTGTTTTGATTTGAACGTCGGCATCTTTCAGCTCCCTCCTGCGCCAGCCTCTCACCTTCTCTGGAGGCAGATTTCCACTGTTTTATCTTTCAGCAGACGAGTGGGGGTGAATTTCCAGGGTATCACCTAAAGGGAAGATAACAAAACTGGTGTAGAATTTAGACTGATATCTCCATAAATAGTATTTCCTCTGGAGTTGCCCCAATGCACTCCTTGCCTTCCCGTTGGGAATAGAAACCTTTTGTCTCATGTAATGATTGTCTAATGTAGGTGTATTGTTCATTCCCTCTGGGGCACTGGCTACTGTCTGAACACAGGATAATGGGCTAGATGGACCTTTGGTTGGACCCAGGATGGGTGGTCTTGGGTTGGTTATGTTCTCGGTTGTATGAACCAGTCCTGGCTATTAGAGGAGCAGATGGCTTCAAAAGACCGGTCTCCTGGACCTGTGAATCCTGGGCAAACTAATTCCCTTCCTTTAGAGAATGACAGAAAAACCCATTTCCTCCTTCTTTCTATTCCATGCTTCATTCCTTTTTCCAAAGACTCATCTCTAGGGAGCACAGAGAGATCCATGTGCACAAAGTGCTTGTCCAACCTGTAGCAATGGAGGCATGCTCTGACTTTAGCCAGCAAGAACAGGCCTTGCCAGAGAAGCCCCAGAGAAGGAAATGTTCATGGTCCATCCTGTCAGGCATGAAGAGACTCTGTGTCTGTAGCCAATCTGACACCTCGATGGCAGACAGGGATGAGGAGAGAACAATTTCCTCACAAAGAAGGTGGAGGCACTTGTCCCGGAAGAAGATAGCAGCTGAGAACCAGGTGGAGTCAGAGGAGGTGAAGCTGCAGGAGGATACAGGGAAAGTTGAACTGGATCCTACAGGTGAGGATTCAATCCACATGGTTAGCGAGGAGCATGTGAGGAATACTCACACCAGTCACCCTACAAGCATTACACATCAGGGCCTTCTCACGGGACAGTGATGGGGACCAGGGCTGCTCTGGCTTTTTGCCACCCCAAGCAAAAAAAAAAATAAATTGTGCAGAGGCCGAAGTGGCGATGGGGTTGGGAACAAACCTGCCAGCCAGCGGAAACAGCAAAGGGGGGAACCAACCTGCCAGCCAGCCGGCCGGAGCATCAAAGGGGTCGGAAACCTGCCGCCGGTCGGAGCAACAAGGGGCTCAAAACACCCGGCCGGAGCAGCGGGCGGGGGAAACCAACCTCCTGGCCGGAGCAGCAAAGGGGGTGGGGGAAACCTGCCGGCCGGGTCGGAGGACGAAGGGGCGGGGAGGATGAATCAAACCTGCTGGCTGGAGCAGTGAAGGGGGCGTGAAACAAACCTGCCCGGTCGGAGCGATGGGGCGTGGAAACAAAGCCGCCCACCGGCCGGAGCAGTGAAGGGTGAACAAACCTGCCCGGCCATAGCAGCAAAGAGGGAGCAGCAGGAAACCTGCCGGCGGTCAGAGCAGCGGGGCGGGGTGTGTGAAACAAACGCCAGCCAGCCGGAGCAGTGGGGAGTGAACAAACCTGCCGGCCATAGCAGCAAGAGGAGGCCGGTCGGAGCGGGGGTGTGTGCGAAACAAACCGCCCCGCCGGCCGAGCAGTGAAGGGGTGAACAAACCTGCGGACATAGCAGCAAAGGAGGAGCAGCAGGAAACCTGCCGGCCGGTCGGAGCAGCGGGGCGGGGTGTGTGGCGAAACAAACCGCCCAGCCGGCTGGAGCAGTGAAGGGAGTGAACAAACCTGCCGGCCATAGCAGCAAAGGAGGAGCAGCAGAAACCTGCCGGCCGGTCGGAGCAGCGGGGGCGGTGTGTGTAAACAAACCACCCAGCCGGCCGGAGCAGTGAAGGGAGGAACAAACCTGCCGGCCATAGCAGCAAAGGGAGCAGCAGGAAACCTGCCGGCGGTCGGAGCAGCGGGGGCGGGGTGTGGTGCGAAACAAACCGCCCAGCCGGCCGGAGCAGTGAAGGGGGGTGAACAAACCTGCCGGCCATAGCAGCAAAGGAGGGAGCAGCAGGAAACCTGCCGGCCGGTCGGAGCAGCGGGGGGCGGGGGTGTGTGCGAAACAAACCGCCCAGCCGGCCGGAGCAGTGAAGGGAAGAAAAAATAAAAAACCAAAAAGAAAAAAAATACCTGCGGGGCGACGGGAACACGGGTGCAGGGGGACTCCGAGCCCTGCAGACCCCGGGCAGCGGAGTGCACACTCCAGCTAGCGCGGGGGGTGGAGACAAGGGGGGCGGCCAGGGCTTCCTTAAGTGGGGTGCTCGCGCTGCCTGCTGGGAGGGCTCCACGCCGCTCCGGTGGGCGGGCTGCTGGGCTTGCTGCAGACCTGGCACCGCTCCCAGCAGCTCCCCTCCTCTGCGCTGCCACAAACCAAAAAGAAAAAAACCTGCCGAGGCGGCGGAAGCAGCAAAGGCCCCCCCCCCAAAATGGGATTGGACGGACTGCCGCCCCTTTGAATCTGCCGCCCCAAGCACTAGCTTTCTCGGCTGGTGCCTGGAGCCGGCCCTGATGGGTACCTCAGACTCTGGAATCCATTTAGTGCCAGATCCTTTTGGCAAGGGTGGCCGAGGTCCATCTCTGAGGTGGGGAGAGCTGAGTGTGTCAGGTCACCCCCCCTCTGGGGGTCTGGCACTGTGGGGTGGGGAGTACTAACATTGCTCCGGGCTGTAAGGAGAACAGAGAGGCTGGACGTTGTAGGAAATCATTTCTTGTCTCCTGGATCGGGTCCATTTCATCAGTAAAATGCTCCAGAGGTCCCAGCTGGGAACCGTACCAGAGCTGAGCCATTACTTCTTGGGGGGTTAAATGCAAATGAGGCCCGTTGCCCATCACTGACAGGGAAGGTGTGCAAGGGGAGGGGACGAGTAGAAAACACCATGGAAAAGAAACTTGCCCCCAGGTCCGAGGAAGCCTCGTGTGGTAAAAGCCCCCAGCAAAGATCCATGAGATCGGAGTTCTCTGCTTAGCTGCCAACAACCTTCAGTCTGACCCTGGGCAATTCACTTCAGGGCTCTGGGCCCGACCTCCATCCTCTGTAAAGCAGGGATACTACATGGAAAAGGGAAATGTTACGAATGTTTCTTTCTGCTCCAGGGACGAAGAAGGAGGCGTCGGAGTCGCAGGGGAAGTGGGAAAAAGGGAGCCCAGAAGAGCAGGAAGAAGAGCGCACTCCCACCCCCTCATTACCAAGCAGCTCCCATATGACCATGGTAATGACGCTTTGTGACTGTGCTATTGGAAAGCCTCCCCTGCTGGGTGTATTAATATCTCCCGGAGCTGGGATCCCGGAGCTGACAGGAGACCTACCTGCCCCTTGCTCAGGGAGCTGAAAGGAAACACTCTTCAAGTGTGATCGACTCCAGCCAGTCTTTACAAGTTTCTCTGGGTTGCTTGAACGAGGCCCAGGTTGACAAAGGGGTTCAGGCACCTCAGGAAGTTCAGAGGTGCTTAGTGGGATTCGCAGAAGTGCCTGACTCAGGTGCCTGATTCTGATGCACTCTCCATGGGACACAGGCACTGCTGAAAATCCTACCAGGCCCCTCCCTGCACTTGTAGGGGTAACCCACACACCTGCTGGGTGGGGTGTTCTGGCCCGTCTAGTGGCACCAGGACCACTTAGAGACAGAGATCAAAGGAGTCTGCTCTAGAGCCTTAGCTAACAGCCCGTTGGGTTTTAGCTCCTGCGGGAGAGGCTCCTGCACTAAACTCCAGAAATCCCAGGTTGGATCCCCTCTGCCAGGAGTATCTATGCGAGTGTGTCGCTCTGGTGTGCTCTACTGCATCCTCAGCTGCTGGCGTCCAGGACAGACGGGGCTAATCCAGCCACGCAGGCCAGCTGCAGTAACACTCAGGAGGTGCCTGAGACACCAGGGCAAAGGCCTTCAGCACCCCAGGCCCTGGGTTTAGGTGACCCTGGAACCAGCCCCCCTGCAGTAACATTGTGCCCAGTGAGTTCTGACCCACGGGGCTGGGCCCCAGAGGCCCACAGTTTGGGATTCTCCTCAGCCAGGCAGACTTGCTCCTTCAGTCGAAGCTACTTTCTGTCCTGCCGGGCGATTCCTGCCTGTTTTGTGGCAGCACCACACGCTGCAGGGTGGGGAAGGAAGAGGCATTTCCGCTTGGGCCCTGTTCTCAGTCCTTTCCTCGCAGACACTGTGGGCTGCTAGAGTTGCTGAGCCAATCTGCTCAGGCGCTCGGGGTGGGATGGGACATGGGGCAGGTTCTGCACTGACCTCGGCTGCACTCAACAAGCAACTTGACTGGGCTTTGCAGGCCAATGAGGCTTTCTCAGCAAAGCTGGGCTTCCTGGGGAGGGGCTAGAGAGGGAGGAAATGGGGTGCCCTTGGGGTCCCAGCACTGGCTGAGAGGCTCCCATCTCTACTCAGGCCGGGGGGCGGGGGAAGCAGATGAAAGACTGAGGAAACCTCGGCACCTGTTGAGGTTTGTTAAGAAAAGGGCTCAGCCGGAGTCTCCACGCTCACGGGGCGCTGCCAGCCTCCCGCCGGGACAGACTGTTCCAGGGCAGCTGAGCGATGGAAATACTCAGTCCCCACAGGCTCTGTCCTCTCATTGCAGACCCCGGGAGCAGCTTCCTCAGCCCAGCTCCAAGCCCTGCTGATGAGAGCCGTGAAGGTCTGACGACACCCACCCTGGAGCGATTTCTGCCGCGAGGAAGAGCTGGAGGAC
>NW_024100802.1:0-70017 GCF_016161935.1 Mauremys reevesii | reverse complement strand
CTTAAACCCCAAACAAATTTGACACATACGTTGCACTTTAATTTCTTATTTGGAATATATTGCAAAATATGATGCAGGTCAAAAGCAAGCTGAACAATCAGTTTCCCATATTCAGCCTTTCCTGTTATCGTTACACACCTGGTGATATGGGAACAAGACTCTGCATGTCTCAAGAAATGTCACTACCAACCTAGGCCATTTTCACATGCTGGGGTGCAAACCAGAGCAGTGAGGTGTTGTGTCATCTGTAATCCTGGGTGAGATTCAGTGTTCTGCTGCTGGAGATCCCCTGTATGGATACTCCCAGCCAGCATTCAAGGATTTGACCGAGAGGTTCAGAGACAGAGAGAGTGTCCTGGGGAAGCTGGGAACAGGAAGCATGGGCCGGTGGGGTTCAGTGGAGAAAGGGAACAGGAAGGGCAGGGATATCACTGAATGCAGGATCTCAGCAGTACTAGATGTCAGGATAGCACATAGTGCAGCCCATTGGAAAAATAATCCCAACTATACATACAGAATGATGGGGTCTAAATTAGCTGTTTCCACTCAAGAGATGGATCTTGGAGTCACTGTGATAGTTCTCTGAAAACATCCACTGCACGTGCAGCAGCAGTGAAAAAGCGAAGAATGTTGGAAATAATTAAGAAAGGGATAGATACTGATAGAAAATATCATATATCATATTTGTAAAAACAGCAAATGAATCCATGATACACTCCATATCTTGAATACTGCATGCAGATGTTGTCGCCCCATCTCAAAAAAAAAGATATATTGAATTGGAAAAGTTCAGAAAAGGGCAACAAAAATGATTAGGGTATGGAACAGTTATGCCAGACCTAACCCCAGTTTCACTTGAGCAAACAGGAGCTATTTGACACTGTGCGATATGGCTCCTGTGCTCTGTTCCCAAAGTGTTCTGCAGCAGGAGGGTTTGTGGCAGTGTGTGTGTGTCACTGGCATATTGAGGTGATGCAGAAACAGGACAGAGTAGAGGTGGCATTGTGGGGCTGGTGTGAACTTTATCTCTTCATTTCCCTTCCAAGAACTGAGGGGACAGGAACCCTTACCCAGTGAGGTCACAGTCTCATAGTTCTCCTTCATGACATCCCAGTAGAGGGCTCTGAGTGGGGTCCAGCAGAGCCCACTCTTCTCTGGTGAAATGCACAGCCACCTCCTCGAAGGTCACCGGCCCCTGAAAGAGCAAGAGTCCAACACTCAGATCTCTTTCCCACTCACAGCCCCACTATTTGTGGCAGAGAGGAGCCAATCAAATGGAAGCTCTGGGTGGATCGCAGTCAACAAAGTCCCACCCCCACCCCGCTCAGCGTATCCAGCAAATACCAGGTGAGGGGACGAAGAGAGAGCCCCTGTCTCTCCCAGCAGATCCATCACACACCTACTGGCCACCGACTGATACAGGAGATGGAGCCCCTAGCAGGGTCCAGGAAGAGCTCGCTGGTAGGAAGCCCAATAACCTCCTCCTTGTTAGGAGCGGAATATGAAGGAGAGGCAGCTCCAATAAGCCTGACTCATGGGTGCCCCCTTCATATCTCACAGCAGCCGCTGGTTAGTGAGGTCAGGCTCCAGCACTGGGACTCTGGTCAGTTTAACTAGCTCCATGTAGGTGGGCTATTTTCTTTCTTCACAAATTAGGCATTTCCACCTCCCAACCTCCTGGGTCTGTTCCTAGAATCTAGGCCACTTATTAAATAACTCCCAGCAGGTTTGCCACACCCTGGCCTCCTCCTTTCCCACGCTGTGAATTTTCTGCCCCGCTCCAACCTCCAAACCAGACTGTGCAAACCTTCCCATCACCGGTGTATTTGCTGTCCCTCTCCTCCAGCAGGAACCCACCAGCAATCCCCGATAATCTCTACCTGAACTGACTCCACTGAAGCCATTTCTTTCCCTGTCCCACGTCAGGCTGGGATGACCTGAGCAAAACATGGACGCCATTCTGCAGCCTGTCTGGGGAGAAGGGCAGTTGTGGCATTTCAGAACAGGTTTTAGTTAATTTCACATCAGAATTCCCAGGCCCTTTCCCTGCAGACAGACACCCCAGATCCTGCCATGCTGGGAAATGCTAAATCTGTTTATTACAATGTAGACCTGGCCCTCCTGCCAGCTAAGCCCAGACACATTTTTAACCTCCCTTCTCCCTCTCCTCACCCTGTAACAAAGTCTCTGAACACAAGGCTAGAAAAGAGCAGAACCAAAGGAGTCACTGTGGGGATTCTCTGACACTGACCCCACAGCAGCTACACCCCAGCAGGGGAATATGGAGTCAGGAACTGGCTTTTCCTCTCTCTGATCCTTTGCTTGTTCACTGGAAAGTGGTTCTGCCCAGGATGCAGCAATACATGTGTCTGGGTGGACTAGAGAGCTAGAAATCTCTCCCCCAACTCATTTCTCCCACTGCCCCTTTCAGTCTCTCCTTCCCCTGTCCTCTCTCCCTGCCCCTCTGGCTGGGACAGTCCCATTCCTGAGGGCTTTGCTCTCCCAAGGCTGGATTTTCTCCTGGCAATTGCTACAGGGAGGAGAAATGAGGAGGGGCTGTTTGTGCAGAGTCACTTTCTTGCCAGTCCCCAGGACTTTCCCTGAGGTCTTTCAGTTACCTGGAGACTCTGGCTCAGAATTTAGTATTAACAGGGCCCAGGGCTGCCCTAGGGGGCTAGGACCAGCTGGAGAAAGTCATCCCCTGGGCCGGGCAGAGAAGCAGCTTTAATTCAGGTCACTTCCCAGCACAGAACCCCACTGGGGGAGCAGCAGCTGCTAAGCCTGATTTCCCAGATCACAATGGAGGCTGCAGCATCTGACCCAGGAAGCTGGACCCCAGTATCCTGAGCAGAGAGGGACAGAGCGTTTGAGCAGCTTCCCTCCTTTAGCTCTCTGGGGAGAGCAGCTAATGAGAGCCCCTCCTCACAGGGAGAATTGCTGATCTCATTTGCCCCACTGTCGATCCGGAGTCACTCCTTGTCTTTCCATATAGTGACTCTGGATTAACAATGGTCTCAATGAAATCAGAGCTCAGAAAGAATGAGTCCAGAATGCTGTGGAAGGGACCATTGTGCGGCAGTGCTGACCCCCTTCCCACCTCCCTCACCCCCAGATCCAGGACAAGGAGTGGACTATCTAGGAGAATGGAACTGGAACTCCCACCTCTTGCATCCGACGAAGTGGGTATTCACCCACGAAAGCTCATGCTACAAAATGTCTGTTAGTCTAAACGGTGCCACAGGCTTCTTTGCTGCTGTTACACAACCAGACTAACACGGCTACCCTCTGATGAGTGTTTGATAAGTGGCTAGAAAGTTATCACAGTGACTGGACCTAGCCGGGAATGTCGGGCAGTGCTTGGAGCCAGTATTCTGGCATAAGCTAATCACGGAGAAGAAGATGGGTCAGAGCAGCCCCAGAGCCCCAGCCAACCCCCAGATATTCCTGGGACCCAGCCCCAGAGTCCCTGGCCAGGGACCTCAGATACCCTCAGACCCCCACCGGCCAGAGAACCCCCAACAGACCATCACTGCCAGGTTGGGAATCCCAAAGGGTTCCCCACCAAGAGACCCCAACAGCCAGAGACCCCAAAAGGGACCCCCACACTGGGAACTCAGTCCTCACTGCCTGCCTAGGATCCCCACCCTCCAGCAGGATCTGCCCTGCCCTTTGCCTGGCACCCCCTCCGCCCCCCGGGGGGGGCCCCGGGTGGTGTACAGGGGCCCCCCCTGGCCTAGCGCCGGGGAGTCGCCCACCCACACGCTGTGCACTGGGCCCGGCAGCGCTCCCCGGAGTCTGCGGGGGAAGCCCAGACAGAGCCCCTGGCACAGCACCAGGCTCCCTCTAACCCCCTGTCCCACCTCCCCAAGAGATGCCCACCCCGGCTGTTCTGCAGCCACCAGGCCCCCAGCAATACCCACCTCCAGGACCCACAGCCTCAGGGCTGGGCACATCACAACCACCCCCTGAAACCCCAAATCTCCAGAAACCCCAAATCTCCAGAACCTGCCCAGCCACCCAGAGGCCTCCCCCACCACAATCCCCTTCCGCTGCTATCTCCCCACACAGCCCCACCCCAGCAACACTGTTACCTCACAGTGCCTGAGAAGTGGATAGAGTGACCACTGCCCCTGCTGGCCAGTCACACAGGCAGAGGGAGCCCTGGGGATGTCTCTTGAACAGGAGAATGGAAGGCCTGGAGGGACAAATAGGTAAGAAACGTCCATGCCTGTCACTAGCAAATAATGGCTACCATGGATCCACCCCAGTGGTGGCTGCATCTTAGCACTGCGGGAAGCAACTCCTCACAGAGGCCATTTGCCATGGGGTTTGGGATACTTCTGGACCCAGACTGCACTCAGAGTGACGTCCTCATCCCGTGCCAGCTGGAGAAAAGAAAAGGGTCCAGCCAACTCTCCCGTTACCTGCTGGGAACCACTGATCCCCAAACAGGGGGAGGCCTCTGGCTTTGATGTGTATTAAATATCTGGCTGGTCTCTTTCTTCGGCAAACATTTTAACAGAGGTAAAGGAGGGACCAAATGATTCACAAAGGAGACAGGAAAGATGATCTCTGGGCAATTTAACCCCCTGCAACATCCAGGATGGAGAAGAACTCAGGGCAACAGGTTCCCTCGAAGGAAGAAGTTGCTGGGATTTAGAAACACGGGGAACAGCCCCAAACCTGAGAGGATTTTTAACTGACATTTGATAATGATATAGAAAGAGGGAAATCCTGAGCTTTGAGAGCAACGTTCAGAAATGAAAGAGAAAGGGTGGAACTCTGAGAGATTTTGGATCCATTTTGCAAATTATAGAGACACAAGTGGAAAATCAGAGGGATTTTATATCAGTTGTTGATAGGAGGTAAAATCTGAGTGTTTCACATCAATATTTGATAAATGAATAAAGAGGAAATGGGCAACATTTGCAAACATTTTATATCCAGGTTCAAGAATCTGAGAAAAGTTGTAAATCTGAGATTTTCTTAGTATTTTATAATTAGAGAGACAGGGGAAAAATCTCAGGGCATATTCAATTAGAAATAGACAACTAGAGAGCAGTGGGGCAAACGTTTAGGTTATTTTATATGAATCTTTGAGATTTGCAAAGCAAATGTGTCACAAACTGCGTATTTGATAACATGAGAGAAAAACATCAAGATCTGAGGGGATTTTATATTGTTGTTAACGAACTAGTGGAAAAGGGGGACTGTTGGACTGGATTTTATACGACTGTCCAATACATAAACACAAAGTAATGGTTCCCCCCACCCCCACCATTCCCATGGGCAGCAGGGAGCCCTTTGAGGAGCTGATTAAAAGGGAGGGGGAGGGGGAGCTGGAAGGTCCCTGGATGAGGGAAAGGGGCAGCAGTGGGGGATGGGCGGGTGACTGGCAACTGATGTTGGGGGCAACTGTGTTGGTAGTTAGGGGGCAGCAACTGGGATTGGGAAACTGGGGTCTGGGCAGTCCCCATGGGGGACACGTGCGCCTCCCTTCCCTGCCCTGGCAGAGACCCGGCATCTCATAGACTATCAGGGCTGGAAGGGACCTCAGGAGGTTTCTAGTCCAACCCCCTGCTCAAAGCAGGACCAATCCCCAACTAAATCCCCAAATGGCCCCCGCAAGGAGTCAGCTCCCAGCCCTGGGTTTAGCAGGCCAGTGCTCCAACCACTGAGCCATCCCACCCCCACTCCAGGGGCAGCCATGTGCTGGGGAATGACTCAGGGCAACAATTTCCCACCTACACAAGGACAAATCGCTGCAGATAAAACGGGTGGGAAAATGCCCCTCACTAGAGAAGATTTTAAACTGACGTTTGAGACTCATGGGGAGAAGGGGGGAAATCGGGGGAGATGGGAGAGCTGATCATTGGAGGGGATGGGGGGGAATCGCCCCAGATTTTATAGCCCGTGTGAGATACTGAGAGAGAAAAGGGGCAGAACTAGAGAGAATTTGTATCGGGGGCGAGAGGCAAGTGGCACAAACAGGGACAGGATCCAATTAACTCACCTCCCCCTTCCCCCGCCCGCCACTCCCCCCCCCGGGAATTTCCTGGCTGCCCAGAGACAGTTCAACCCCCCTCTGCGTCCCACTGACCTTCCCCCCCCTACAACTCCAGCTTCTCCTCCTGCCTGATACCCCCATCTCCCCACACCACAGGATCCCCGCCAGGCCCCAGTCTCTGCCCCCAAATCCCACTGGGGCTGAGGCAGCTCTGAGGCTTCTCCCAGGTTCCTGGGGCAGAGTCACTTTCCTGCCCAGCCCCAGTGCCCCCGGGTCTCTCACTCCCGGGGCTCCGGGAGGCTGGACACCAGGATGCAGGACGGCAGGAATGGGGTGACAGGCCTCCTCTCCCTCAGTCTCACGGCAAGACCCAGGGGGCTCGTCACTCTCCGGCTCGGGAGCGCTGGGAAGACCCGACCGTGGAGGGGCCGTCGCTGGGGGGGGGGGCGGCCCCGCGCAGGCGCTGAGCACGTCCTTATATCACTTCCGTGGCGGGAAAAGCGCTGAGGAGACGGAACGCTGAGGGCTGGTTTTGGCGGGAAAAACCGGTTTGGACTGGTTTGAGCCTGTGTCCTGATGGTAAACAAGTCCCCTCTCAGAGCTGGAGTCCAGGGGTCAATAGTTCATATGCTCCAGATTGGATCTTATTTTAAAGCCAGTGATTTACTTCAGCAACATCTTATTAACCAACTAATTAAACCTATTGAACAGTTCATACTTCTCACACCTAACAATGAGATAAAAAAAAAGAACACAGACAAGCCTTGTCAGTAACGGCTAATGTCCTAACTGGGAAGCATGTGCGCTTGTTGCAGGGCTGCTGCTCAGGACGGAACCTCCTGCCACCCCAGCCTCCACAATCACTCAGGCTGCACTTTCTGCACGACTAGGTGCTGGCTGAGGGGGGCGTGGGAACTGGTGGCCTCTGCTGCAGGTGATGGGAATCGCAGGTATTTAAAGCCATGGCCTAGAGGAGGGAAGTGCCTAACTCCAGAGTCTGCAGCTGCCTAGGGCCAGGGCTGAGGATTTAGAGTCCCTAGTGCTGCCGTTGCAAGGTTCAAGCACGCTCAGCCCTGGCATTGCCACCCCTCCTGCGGCTAGTAGCTGCAGCTGGCTAAGGCTGGCCTCTGGGAACTGGCCCCATGGCTGTAGCCAGAGAAGCTGCAGGTGGCTCTGTGACTACTGGGACCATTAAGCTAGAGCAGCTAAAGACACTGGAGTTCACCTCAAGGAACAGAGGTCATCAGTAGGACAGGAATGTCAGGTGGAGCAGGGAAAGAGGGAGCAGGTCAGGCTGGCAGAGGGAGCTTCCAGCTGGATGGGAGCATTTCCAAAGTAGAAAGGAAACAAGCATGGGGAGAGGTGGTGGTGACCAGGTAGCAGACTAGCATGTAGATGGGAGCAGAGGGAGAGAGGCTGGTGGCTTCAGATTCCCAAGGGCTAAGTCCTGACTTTGGGGAGATGGTGTTTGCAGGTGGCTGGCTCACATGGCAGGATGGGGGCTGAGGGAGGGATCTGTCAGAACTGATCAGGTATTTGCTGGCTTTAGAACTCTGAGCTGAGACTAGGACCACATGCCGTGACTGGTGACATGGCGGGTACTGGAGACATGGCTAGAGAAGGTCTGAATGAGGAAGGAGATAAATCTGTGGGGAGTTTCCTTGATCACTATGAAAGTTCTGCTCACTGTGGACACTGGTAAACCCACATGGGTGTACAGCTCAATAAGAAAACCCGGGGGCTGAGGGAGCTGTGTATGGCAATGCATATAGTCATGTAGGGGTGTGTGATCAAAATGAAAAATGTCTCTGAGGTTCAGTACCGGGTATGCTGTGGGAACTTGGCAGATAAGTATGTGAGAGCTGAAGTGTTTAGACTTCAAGGTCGAGGCTAGTTTTTATCTGCTGGTAGGCAGTAAATAGGATGATAAGTCAAACAGGTGTTAGGATGATAATTACCCTATGGGGTTACAGCTGCGGCTGTGTAAAATTTGTTAACCAATTAGCAACTGTTTGCTTGCCTGCTTCAAGAGTATAAAGATGTATGCTGGAGAGAAATAAATGACTTTGCTGCCAATCAAACTGACTGAAGAGCTTTGTTCATATACGCCTGCGATGCAACAAATGGTGACCCCGACGTGATTGAATGAGGATAGTGTTGGTGGCCTGAACTGAAAGGAGGAAAAGGAGGCGCACCTGAGTCTCAGTGTCGAGCGGCTAGGAGCCGCAGGGCGTCCGAAAAGAGGGGCGCACCTGAGCTCAGTGTCGAGCGGCGGCTGCAGGGCGTCCGAAGAGAAGGGCGCACCTGAGTTCAGTGTCGAGCGGCTAGGAGCCGCAGGGCGTCCGAAAAGAGGGGCGCACCTGAGCTCAGTGTCGAGCGGCAAGCCGCAGGGCGTCTGAAAAGGGAGGCATACCCCAGCCCAGAGGTGAGCAGCTAACATCAATTCAACATGGGAACCGCTGCATCAGCGGAAGAAAGGACGGTGCATGAATATCTGATGCGCATCGCGGAGCGGCAGGGAGAGAAGCTCCCCTCTGATACGTTATCCCGTCTGCTGCGGTGGGGACGGAGAAGGGGACTTTCTGTTCAACCAAGTACAATTTTTGATAAAGCTGTTTGGGAGCGGCTAGGCCCGAGCTTTGGAAGTCGGTGGCTCAGGGCGATAAGGAGGCCTTCTCCCTGAGTCCAGTATGGAATAAGGCGAAGGAGATAGTAGAAACTCTCACGGCCGAGGCAGGAGTGCAGGTGGCCCTTTCTGAGCTCTGCCGCCCAACGCCCGGAATGCCTTCTGTGTTGCCGGTTGGAGCCAGAGAGTTTTTCGGTGGTGAGGACACGGTGATACCTTTGGCTTCCAACCCCTACCCGATGGATGATGTTGCCCTGCTACGGCTCCACTACCCTCCAATGTGGCTATTGGCCCCGACATGATTGATCCTGCTACGGTCCCGTTACCCCCCGATACGCCCGAGCCTATGGAGACAGCCTTGCCGTATGCGCCCCCTCCAAAGCCATGCCGTGTCCACGGACCTGGGGTGCCACGATTGCGGGGGAACGAAGGGGGCTCGGGTGGAACATGTGCCATCAAAGCCATATCCCGATTTGACTACGTTTACTCAGTTTACTCAGTCTGATGCCTTCTATAAGGAGATGGAGCGCCAGGGTCGACAGCTGCAGCATATATGTGACAAGTTGGACCAATTGGAAGGTCTTCCACCTGGATCATCGCGATCGCATCTTCACAAGTGCTTTCATTCAACTCGCCCCCCCGCCCCGCCTGGCCCCGGGACCTCCAACTGGGGACCCTCCGGATCCGGTACAGCGCTGGCATGGAGTTTTAAGAGAAGCCATCCTTGAAGGTCTAACACCTGAGGCCTTTCCAGTGATTACGCCAGACCTCAACACCCTAATCATAGACGGTGGGCCCTTTGGACTGGAAGTTGATCCGTGAGGCACAGAAATCGATCATGGCTTATGGACTAGATAAACCGTATGTACAGTCTATCATTGAACAGGTATTTGCTGGCCAAGCAATGTGTCCGTATGATGCGATTAAGCTAGCTGACATGCTTCTTACACCTACACAGAAATTGTTGTGGAAAGATGATTGGGCTAAGAGAGTTGACTTGGCTCTTGTCCGCAATTTGATTTACCGGATGATGATCCTCGGCGTGGCCACTGCTGATATGTTTTGGGAGCCGGTCGCTTTGTTGACCCGCATTTGCAAGCCCGCCGATCCTCGGATCCTGCAGCAGTCGCAGGAACTGGCTTTGGCTGCCTTTAAAGCGGTGCCCCAGATGGGAAAGCCAAGCCCTCCCTACGCTAAAATTATGCAAGGCCCATCGGAACCGTATTCCACCTTTTTGGATCGCCTTCAAGAGGCTATTGATAGATCTCCTAATCTGACGCCAGAGGCCAGAACTGCAGTTGGACTTGATCTTGCAACCCAGAATGCAAATCCCACTTGCCACCGATATTAGCCACCTTGCCCAAGACTGCGACCCTGATGGAAATGATTGAGGCATGTGGTAGGGCCGCTATGCTTGAGGAGACGGATAAGGCAGCAATTCATGCTAAGGCACAGGCCTCTGCACTGGCCGTGGCTACAACCCCTGCTCGGGCGACAGCGGGGGCTAGAAAACCGACCGCCAGCCGGCCCTGTTTTGCTGCGGAAAACCCGGCATTTCCGGCGGACTGCCCTATGCAAAATGAGCAGCGGGCCTCTGATGTGTTACCTGAAGCTGCAACTGGCGCTTGCACACGATGTGATAAGTTTGGACATCGCGCCGACTGTTGGGCGCATAAGAAGGATGGAACACCGCTGCCGGAAACGGATTTCAGAGCGCCTCGAGGAGCGCGACGACACAAGTGCCTCCAACCAGCAACCCGGCTGCCTGAACGCCTCACCGAGCAACCCGTGGCAGCGCCGGAGTGGACTTGGCCACAGTGACAGATGTAGTTTTAGAGACTGACGAGGTTCAAGTTCTTCCTTCCAACACCGATGGTCCATTAGGATTTGGCCTGAGTGCCCGTTTGATCGGCCGGTCGTCAACATCGAAACAAGGTATTGTTGTGTTGCCTGGCCTTATTGATGCCGAGTATATGGGGAATATTGGGATAATGGTACGTGCCCTTTGTCCCCCTGTGACTATAACTGCTGGTACACGTCTTGCTCAGTTAATACCTTTCGAGGGATGTGTGCCCCGATCGACCCCGATTGACCGCAGGTCTCGAGGGTTTGGATCCACTGGCCCTCCCCAAACTGCCTTTGCTATGGATATCACTTTGCGCAAGCCCACCCGAACCGCTCGGCTTCAGGGATCCGATGGGCGGCAGATCACTCAGGAAGCTTTTATTGGGGATGCAATGCAGAGTGGGGTAACTGAGGCACCTGTGACGACAGAGGTAGAAGATACTGTGTTTACCTTGGAATCAGAGCCCACTGAAGCGGTTGCAGCTGAGGCCCCCATGCAGAATGATGTAAGAGATGCGCCATCTAACCTAGTGTCAGAATGCCCAGGGGCAGTTGTAAATGGGGCCCCTCTACAGAGCAACATGTGTCCTCAAGAACTGCCTGTGTGTGGAAAGGAGACGAAGAGGAGAAAGAGAATTTAGCTGTGCAGCTGGCAGATACTGGCTCACCCATTTTTAGTACTGAAAGCTCTGGGGCTCAAAAAACATTTGTGCCTGTTACAGCTGCAGCAATTGAAGAACAAATCATTGCAGAAACTGTAACATCTATGGAAACCTCAGCTGAAACTTTAAAGCCTTTAGAAGCAGTGCCTGGAAAACTATTTCCTGAACTAGTCCAAGATATTACCACCGCTCGTTCGGGATTTGAGGCTGCAAACAGTAGGACTGAAGAAACTGCAACAGTGTCAGTATTAGAGATGACTGCTGCAATGGTGGATGGAATGACTGAGAAAGCAACAAGATGTACACACCCTGAGCCCCTGGAGGACAACTGCTTGTTAGCTGTGCCAGGATCCTTTTTGTTTGATCCTCCCTGAATGATTTAATTGATTGAGATAATTTTTGCTTTGCCTGAATGTATAGGATGATGTCCTGATAATTTCCCCCGTAGAACTTGAACCACGATGGTGGTGGAACAGAAGAAAAAACACTCACATCATTGATATTGCCAATGTCTAGAAATTCCTGACTAAAAGGGCATTGAGAACTGACCCTAGTAAAGAAGCAAAGAATTGCACACTGGCAGGAAGACATTTGGGACTCCTGCTAAAAACTGTGGTATTGATTGGATTTTGGGGTTTATTCTACAGGCTGCGGCCTGTGTTTTGGATAAAATTTTAGCATGTATTGCGCCCCCCCCCCAATTGGATTGTAAATGGTATTACCCCGGTTTTTTAGAGTTTAATTGTTTTTTTTTTTGTTTTTAAAGTTTGAGAAAACTCAGCCAAAAGGTTTGTTGAGTATTCTCAAAGGGGGGGGGGGAGTTTATGGTGTTATTTAGGCATAAATTTAGGTAATTTGGGAGAATGGCTTTGAATTTATGTGACCCAAAATACCTTTATGTAAAGTGCTTTTGTTAGCCTTTTTAGATTTTTGTAAATTTTGTATTATGTACTGATTATTGGCAGTTGTATGATTGTTTGATATTTGATGTAGCCCCCACGGTGGGAAAGTACAGATAGTTGTTCACAGAAGATACCAGAAGGGTAGGGGCTAGTACGGTTTAGCAAGAGGAAATATGGATCGGGCCCAGGCAGGCACGCAATAGATAGAGAACTTGAAGAGGAAAAAAGGATCGGGCCCAGGCGGCGGGCAACAGACAACAAGCTTGGAAAACTGGTTGATAACCTTGAGGGTGTAGTTGATAGAAAAGGTAATTAACTACTAGCGAGTAATGTTAGGCAGAGTACAAAGTTAACTCTGTGGTTGCTGGAGGGAATAGCAGTTGAATTTTGTAAAGATGCTAAAGAGAAAAGTTTTTGGTGTTTTTGAAATGTTTGTAAATAAATTTAGGCAAAGAAATGAGTTTGCAATTGTTTGGTCATAAATAATTTTGTTGCATTAGTTGAAGATTGTATATTGTGCTATGTTATTGTAATTGTATTAGGCTGAGGGTATATAAGTGGTGATTTTTTTGGGGGGTTAAAAGTAGAAGTTAATAGTAAGAACCCTTAAGCTGTGAATAGCTTTGAATTTAGAAGTAAGTCAGGATGCAATTGTATTACTGTAAATGATTTAATTGATGATGTAATTTTCCTTTTTTTGCCTGATGGTACTAAGGGTATTTGTATATTGTATGTAATGATTGCTTGCCCAGTAGGGGTAGTTTTGTTTTGTTTTTTAGATATTAAGAAAATTGGTGTTAGCTGCATAGCATTTTATGTACCATGCATTTATTTATAGAGTTAAATTTATGTTATGTGTTTTATGTTTTGTTTTGTGGTGTTTGTTTGTTTTTCTGGCCAGAATTGTTTTTTGCGTTTTATGTGGTTTATGTTGTGTTTTTTCTAGGATCTTCTCCTCCGTGTCAGTTTGATCGCCTGACATCTGAGGGATGATTTGGTAATAGAAGTTTGCCACAAGTTGGTGTGCTATAGAGAAGGGGGGAATCCTGTAGAATTTACACCATTTATTTGTTGTGCTTTGTTTTTGTTTGGTGTTGTTGGGGTTATGTTAAGAATTGCATGGTTATATAGGTTGGTTTTATAAAGTTTTAATTTTGGCTTGTGATAGATTGTGGTGTTATGCTGTTATAAATTGGAAATGTTTTGCTTATGTTTTTATTCCTTTTTTCTTTCCCTCCTTTTTGATTTTGGGTAGAGGGGGGAGGTGTTGGGAATGGAATGTGAAATGCTGAGATTGTTTAGGCTTCTGGGACGAGCCGATTACGCTGGGAACTGTGTGTAAGGGCTGGCCTTCAGCCCATTCTCATCGGCCAGCTAATTGTAAATAGGATGATAAGTTAAACAGGTGTTAGGATGATAATTACCCTATGGGGTTACAGCTGCGGCTGTGTAAATTTAATTAACCAATTAGCAACTGTTTGATTGCTTGCTATAATGGTATATAAGAGCATGCTGGAAATGAATAAAGAACTCTCTGTTTTATCATCACATGGGTTGTCAGACTCTGTCCATGCTCTCCTGCGATGCAACACATTATAATCAGCCAATCAGAACCTCTCCATAGACCCCTTACACGACAACCTTTCGACAATACTGGCTACAAATATAGAACAATTGTCGCAACGGTGATCTGTACAGTTACAGATTATGTCAATAACGTCACAGGAGGTGACACGACATCAATGAGACTGATACTGGAATACTGCCTCCAATTTTGGTGTCCTCATTTGAAAAAGATGTTGTGAAATTGGAGCTGGGGCAGCAAAGAGCCACCAAAGGATCTGAGGGCGGGAGAAAATGCCTTCTAGTGAGCTATTGAAAGAGCTCAACCTGTTTAGCTTATCAAAAGAAGATTGAAAGGTGACTTCATTGAAGTGTTGAAGTGCCTTCAGGAGAGAAAAGATTTGGGAATTAAAGGGCTCTTGAATCAAGCAGAGAAAGGTATAACAAGACCCAATGGCTGGAAGATGAAAAGAGACAAATTCATATTACAACAAAGGCACAAATATTCAACAGCGAGGATGATTCACCACAGGAACAAGCTACCAAGGAAAATGGTGGATTCTCCATCTCCTGATGTCATTTCATGAAGACTAGATGCCTTTCTGGAATGTATTTGCCCCCAAAGTAGCTATTATGCCATACAGGAGGCCTGTGATATGCAGGGAGTCAGATTAGATGCTCTAATGGTCTCTTCTGGCCATAAAGTCGACTAATTTCTGAAAAACTGAGTGTAGCATTGGGAGCAGCGTCTGATGTTTCCCTGTCTAGCCGGCTTGCTGCCTAGAACGAACCCTCCTTGAGTGGGGTGATCCACAGGGAGTAGCTCAAACCTCCAAAGGGCCTGGCCAGGGGCAGGACATTGGCCCAGCAAGGGAGGGGTGTGGCAGTGACATCACAAAGGCCTTTTGCAGGACCTCAGACTATTGGTCCAAGGTGGTGGGGAGGGGGTGACCTCACAGAGAGATGCTGACATCAGCCAGGCAGGACAGGGGCGAGGGGCCAGGGAAACCTCAGAGACCCCTGTGGCTTTGCTGCAGCAAGTCTCCTTCTCCAGGTCTCTCTTTGAGGACTGAGAGAGTATTCGGGTTCACGGACGTGAGCGCCAGGAGGAACCTCTTTCGAGTTTTCTCTTTCCCTTTTAGTGATTTTACTAGAAAACAGCCATCCCTGTTTAGAAGGTAAGAGCCTCCTGGAGGTTTGAAACCTGTTCAGTCTGATCCATCTGTTGCAGGGGAGTGCTCTGCAGCTCCCACTGTGGGAGGTCCACCCAAAAATGTGGGGCTGAAATAGTGCTCGGGCAGTGATCCCCACCAGTGACCTGGGCCATCCTTTGGGCTCTCTGGTGAGAACCTCAGCCTCCTGTCCTCAGTCTCTACCCTGATTGGCTGAGCAGGGGTTATTGACAGGGAGGAGACTCAGGTCCTTGTTCTCTTTAAGACCAAGGAAATAAGTCAGAACCAGTTCTATGTTTGATGGATTTTGCTGCTTCTCTGCATTAATGGTCTCTGAGCAGTTCATGATTCTCTCTAACATTGCAATTCTCCTCAAATACTTGCTGAATAATTACTGTCACTGTTGTTGGTCTGGAGCTCATCACAGAGCACTTTATTCAGGTCATTCAATGTCTGAAATTCAAGATCTGATGGTTAGTTTGTAAAAGCAGCAGAGAGTCCTGTGGCACCTTATAGACTACCAGATGTTTTGGAGCATGAGCTTTCATGGGTGAATACCCACTTCGTCGGATGCATGTAGTGGAAATTTCCAGGGGCAGGTATATTGAAAATCAGGGCTCTTGGGTCCTATTCCCAACTCTGCCACTGACTGGCTGTGTGACCTAAGACAAGTCAATTCTCCTTTCTCAGCCTTAGCTTCTCCCTCTTTCGAGTAGGGATAATAATGATCCGCTCTTGACTACCTCACGGTGGGTGGAGGCAGGGCCGGCTCTAGGTTTTTTGCTGCCCGAAGGAAAAAAAATTTTGGCTGCCCCCACCCCAGCCCTGGGCTCCCCCCCATAATCCTTGCTGCCTGAGCTCTGTCCCCCCCACCCGCACCCTCTGCCGCCCCCGCCCGGGGCTCCGCATCCCCCTGCTGCCCCAGCTCTGGGCTCTCCTCCCCCCACACCCGATGCGGCCCCAGCCCTGGGCTCCTCACCTGCACCCTCCTGCCCCAGCCCTGGGTCACTGGTAACTTGCTCCCAGGGCGGGTCATTCAGCAGGAATTTTGGATGTGCACAGAACACAGACAGGACTGGTTCCTGCATAGTTACAGAACTGCAGTAAAGTGGAACAATTTTCAGCTTGTGTGATTGGAGGATATTTGGATCCATATTATAAGACTGTCCTCCATAAATGATGAAAAGTTGAGGTGCCTTTATTATTCTTTGTTTCTATGGGGAATTTGCCAGTGCAATATCACCGTCTTCCTTTTAAACAAACAAAACTAGAAAAATGGCAATGGCTGTTGAAAAAGCAATTCCAGTCCTAAAACCACGGGGAAGCATTTCTTGCTCAATTTTATCTAGTAGGATGCCCCTGGAACAATGGGAGAGAGAAACCTGCATCACTGAAAGTGCAGCCATGGAGACACCACACAGCAGCCTTCCCTAGCAGGGGCAGGGGGGCGAGAAGGGACATCATCCGAGCTCCCTGCATCCAGGTCACTTTCCTCAGCCGGGCTGCGTCAGGAGGGCAGAGAGCAGCAGCTTCTGATGCTCCCTCACAGCCCGGCCCAGGTGGGGAAAGTGACCAGGACGCAGGAGCACGTAGTGTTGCTCCTCGCTCCCTCCACCCTCTGTGGGGCCACGGAGGAGCGTTGGGGCAGGGGAGAGCAGTGAGCACCTTTGCATGGCCACACGGTGCCCTTTGACCCCCTGGAGCCCTGGGTGGCTGCCGGGGGCCCCACCCCTAAGGCCGTCTGGGCTCCCCAGCACGAACAGCAGAGACACAGGGAGACTGGCCACCCACTGAGCAGAGGTAGCCTGGGCGGCTCGTAATGGAGGCTGGGGGGGGCTCAGCCTCCCCAAACCTTGCATCGCCAAGGGGGCAGTGGGGCCCATGACTAGGGGCCCTGGCCAAATTGGGCCCCCCTGGGAAAGTCTCCCCCATGTCGGCCCCAGGGCTGGAGGAGCTCCCACTCCCTGCTACGGCCCGGGGGCTGCAGCAGGGCACAGAGCTTCTCTGGTCTCGGGGCCGCAGCGGGGCCGGGTAAAGGAGTGACAGGGTGGGGCCAGTGGGGGAAGGGGTGGCACAGAGGTGACAGTGGGTGGGGCTGTGGGAGGAAGGTGTGGAAGGGGGCGGAGCCACACACAGAAGTGGGGGGCGGGGGCAGGGTTCCGGTGCTGGGGCCCCCGCACTTGTTCTCCCTTTCCCTGGGCTTTGGCATCACTAGCCCCTGCTTAGCGAGTAGGGGTCAGTGGTCCCCAAAATGTGGGGCATGACTCCTAGGGGGACACAGAGGAAGATTGATGGGGGCACCTCAGGGCCTGAGCCAGCCCCCATAGAGGGTAGGGAGGGAGCAACACTCAGCCCCACTCTGTCCCAGCTCTTCCTCAACCCCACCCTCAGCCTGGGCCCCTGGCTCCCAGCCCGGCCTCGACCCCCTTACCGCTGTCCACTCCCCTCTCCCCAGCAAACAACGGCCCCACTCCCAGCCCCGGTTCTCGACCGCGGCTTCCGAGGGGCCACAGCCATGGATACGAGGGCGCAGTGTGAAATGTTTGGGGCCCACTGGGTTAGGGTGACGTCCTCAATCACTTCTCTGCAGTCCAATGAAAGCGATTCCTCCCCCACCCACCCCTCCGTCAGGACGGCCTAGGTACGTTCTGCTGCCCTTCACTCGTACAGGAAGGAGAATAACATTTCATTGCACTCAATCCTAAAGTGATTTGTAACCCACCACCATCCCAAACTGGTCATTTTGGGGAAGCGGCCCCAGCATGCTGCATAGCTAGGCAGAGTAGGGGTGTCTATGCAAACACGGCCTGTTCCTGAAGTCTTCCCCCAGCTCCTCACTAGATGTGAGGGGAGAGCTCATTCAGCCCCTGCTTATGCTTATTATTTAAAAACTCCTTAGTAGCCCTATCTCTGCTGGCCTTAGATTTCTCCTCCTGTCCACTTTTTGACAACTCAGATGAGGTGGCCGAGTGGTTAAGGTGATGGACTGCTAATCCATTGTGCTCTGCATGCATGGGTTCGAATCCCATCCTCATCGGATGCATTTAGTCTTCACTCTCCTTTATAGACAACCATCTCCCCATTTGGTACAATGACAGATCCAGCAATGTTGCTTCTGTTACCCAAAATTGGGCCAGATAGTAAGCTTAGGGAGGACTAATGACCCCACCCCCCAGAGTTTGGCAGAAAGCAGCATGTTTATTATACTAACAGCTAAGCTCAAAAGAAGACATTGGGGGGGGTCACACACTCACGCTCCCAGGACAGGCTCAGCACTGGAGATGTCAGGATTCTGTGCAAAGTAAGTGTCCCACAATGCCGCGATGGACGGTGCGATGAAGGTAAGTCTTCCTGAGGCACAATGAAATGCAACATGGTGAACCACTGGCCAGGCGGTCGGGGCGAAGGGCATTCACTGGAGGTACAAGCTTGTGAGTGACTCCTGAGCACAGGGCCCCTTCCCCTTTTAAGGACCTGCTCCTCATGGCCTGCGACTAGAGATGACTTGGCTGCATCTGGTGGGTCACACTCCACCTTGGGCAGTGTCCCTGCTCTGGGTGTGTGATCGCTGCCTAATGAGAGTCCCAGACACCTTGTCTATCTAGGAGCTCTTCTGCTCTGCCAGCTGTTCAACCAGCCCCTTCATCCCACAAGCATTGCGGGTGGGGGAAGCCACTTCACAGGCATTCAGAGAGGGAGAGGAGACGGGGCGGGGGAGGGGGAGTGTAACAGACCTTCTGGGCATACAGGTGATACGGAGCACACAGATCACTGCTGCTCCTACAACAGGGTAAGTTCTCAAGCAGCATGTTTCTTACTTTGCCCATCTGCCAATTTTGATGATTATCAATGGAAATATTTTGCCATTGGGTTGTGTATTTACACAGAAATTGACATTTACCCACAAATACGTAATTCTTCCAGTCCTGCCTAGTCTGCAGTTGGTGGGTTTAGAGGGACACATTCACTCGCCCCACGCCCCAGGCCAGGCCTGTGCTCTCAACTTCCCACACTGCTGGGATCCTTCCCTGGTCTCCCCCCAGACCTCTGCCCCACCCCCACTTCTGGGATCCCCTCCCCACACTGTCCAACCCCCCTGCTGGCAGGATCCCTCCCTGTTCCTTTCATTTCCTGTCTCCACTCTGGGCAAAAGCTCTGCACGGTTCCCACAGCGGAAGTTGAACCCAGGTCCCCTGGGTGAAAACCAGGAATCCTGCCCACTAGCCCATATGGGACTATTGGTGCATCTGACGAAGTGGGGATTCACCCACGAAAGCTCCTGCTCCAATACGTCTGTTAGTCTATAAGGTGCCACAGGACTCTTTGCTGCTGTTATTACTACAACTCTCAACCCCTCGTGAGCGCAGCAGGGACTAGCGTGACCGGATGTCCTGATTTTGGGGCCTTTTCTTATATCGGCTCCTATTACCCCCACTCCCTGTCCCGATTGTTCACATTTGCTGTCTGGTCACCCTAGCAGGGGCTGCACACAGGGCTGCATTAACCCTTCAGATGCTGAGGTTTCCCTCTCTCCATCCCCACTGCCTGTGATCAGGAAACAGACATCAGGGCTCCCAGGGGCTGCACAGACCATGACTGAGATCGGGACCCCATATTGCACTAGGTGCTGTACAATCCCTGGCCAACACTGACACCCAGGGGTTCCTCAATTTCCCTGAGCCTCTGCTGCCCAACTGCTTCTGACTCCATCTGGATCACCCAGGAGCAGCGACAGGGTTTCTGGTGCCCTAAGCAAAATTTAGGGGACGGTATTTTGTGCGCTACCCACGGAGCGCACAGGAGCTTCCGGTTCCACTCCCATTGCGCTGCCGAAGAAGGACTCTCCGCCGAAATGCTGCAGGTGACAGCGCAGTCATTGAGCTGCTCAATGGCCTGCTGCTGTTTCCGCGGCATGTTGGTGGAGGGTCCATCTTTGGTGGTGCAATGGGAGCGGAACCGGAAGCTCCCAGGTATCCCGTGGGGAGCGCACAAAATGCCACCCCCCGAATCCTGCCACCCTAGGCAACCGCCTAGGGTCGCCTAAGGGAAGGCCGACCCTGGGATCACCCCGCAAAAACCCACCTTTCCAAACAGTCCTTTCCCACCCCTAATTCTGCTTTCACACCCTGGGCCCATCTCTCACTTCTGTCCCTCCCCTTCCCCAGGTGAGCAGAGATGGAGGGAACTTCAGTGGCTGGAGCCAGCCCCAGCGAGCGCTGCAGCCCGCCCGGGTGGGGGGTGTTTGCAGACACAGGAAGGGAGCAGCTGGGAGCAGAGAGTGCTGGGAAGGAGGCAGGAGAACAACTCGCAGAGATGCAACACAGGCAGCTCCTGTGGGCAGGGCTCTGGCACAGCCCAGGGCGGGGCAGCTCCTGGGGCGGGGCCATGGCACAGCCTGGGGTGGGGGCAGCTCCAGGGGCGGGGCTCTGGCACAGGCCAGGGCGGGGCCGCTCCTGGGGGCGGGACTTTGCAACAGCCCGGGTGCGGGGCAGCTCCTGGGGGCGGGGCTCTGGCACCGGCCAGGGGCGGGGCAGCTCCTGGGGGCGGGGCTCTGGCACAGCCCGGGGGCGGGGCAGCTCCTGGGGGTGGGGCTCTAGCATATTGTGATGTGGAGCCCGGGTGGAGCAGCTGATCCCTGGTGACCACGTGCTGCCAGCAGCGCTGGAGCCGCCCGAGGAGCTGCTGTTCTCAGCTGCAGCCAGGATCTGCCACAGGTGTGATGACACATTGTGCAACGCTCCCATTTTGCAACCAGGTGCAGCTTATGCTGCGCAACGTAACCATCTGTGCTCCTGCTCAGGACTTGCTGCTGCCTGGTCCATGGGGTTGCGAATCAGGAGGGACAGGGTGTGTGGTCGAAAACACTCACATTCTGCTTCCTCCTGGCTCATGTGACAAATTGACCTATTGCAGGGTTATGGGGGGTTCTGCATGTTAATTTAATTTTAAATGAAGCTTTTTAAGCATTTTAAAAACCTTATTTACTTTATATACAACAATAGTTTAGTTATATATTATAGATTTATAGAAAGAGACCTAAAAATATTAAAATGTATTACTGGCATGTGAAACCTTAAATCAGAGAGACTAAATGAAAACTCGGCACAGCACTTCTGAAAGGTTGCCGAACCCTGATCTTTTGGAAGATTGAGGCATGCTCTTTCACTTTTCTGTGTATGAATACATGAAAAGGGAGGTAAGGTTTGGGGGTACAGAGCACACCCCTGACCTCAAGGTGATAACCAGAGTGGCCCCTTTCATTGGTCCGGGGACAGTTGTGCACTTGACACTGGTCCAGGGATGGTTGCAAATTGGGAGGGATGGGATTTGTGGTCGAAAACACTCACGATCTGCTTCCTCCTGGCTAATGTGCTGGCCTTCTACCTGTACCGAACCAGGCTGTTCAGGAAGTCCTTGCAACTATTCCTTGCATCAGCCAAGCGGATTAGGGGGCAACCAGTTTCCATCCAGCGCATTTCCTGCTGGATCACCTTGTGCATACGCACGTGTTACGACTTGGCAGGGGTTACCCCACCGCCTATAGTGAAGGCGCATTCTACGAGAGCGCAAGCCTCGTCGGCCGCCTATGTCACCCACGTCCCTATCCAGGACATATGTAGGGCTGCCACGTGGTCATCTGTCCACACTTTTTCCTCGCACTATGCGATCGCCTCCCAAGCACAGGATGACGCCGGGTTTGGTAGGGTGGTACCCGTCCTGATAACCCTTAAACTCCTACCCACCTCCATCAGGTATAGCTTGGAGTCACCTACTGTGGAATACACAGGAGCAGTCACTGAAGAAGAAAGGACAGTTACCTGTTCCAGAACTGGCGTCCTTCGAGACGTGTTGCTCTTGTCTCATCCACATCCCAGCCTCCTTCCTCTGTCGGAGTTGTCTGCCAAGAAGGAACTGAGGGTGGGGAGTGCGCAGCTCCTTATAGTGCCATAGAGGCGCCACTCCAGGGTCGCAGCAGTGCTCCAAAACTTCCGCACCGGTGCGCGTGGCGCGCACGCACACCTACTGTGGACTAGACCGGGAGCAACACATCTCAAAGAACACCAGTTACAGAACAGGTAACTGTCCTTTTTAAAGGATGTCTAGATTTCATTCCTGTAGTAACAGAACTGGTGATAGGAAAGCAGGAAGGGGTGTGTGTGTGTATGTACAGCTTAAATTGGTTAAATAGTCTAACTTTCAGTACTCAGTGTTTCAAAAATGTTAGACTGCCAACCTGTGTCATAGAGATGTCTTCTGTTTTTTAAAAAACCCATGAATAAAGCTACTTTAAGGGAAATTACTGCTTTGTCCAACCCTGAAGAGCTATGAGATCTTTGCTCACCAATTCTCATAAAACTTGTATTTGTTATGCCTTTTTGGTGACTTTAGTATTATGATCTATTATAAATAAAGTGCATTTAATTGATTGATTTTAAAATGAAATTAGTAACTGGAAAAAATGGCCGGTATTTTTTTTAAACCTGTGACAATTATAAGCTACTGTATTCTGTCGTTTAGTTTCTAGAATCAAAAGTATATCTAAGTATAATCTAAAGTTCTCCTGCAAAATGCTGGCTGTGCAAATCCTTCTGTGGCTGGATCATTCTTGGGTTTTTATTTTAAGTACAAAATAAATATGTATAACAAATTTAAAAGTATGTAATTAGTAATTTGATATGTTGGGTGGTGCCTCGTTTTACGTGTTTGCTCCCCTGGTGTTAGAACCTGGCTATGCCACTGCTGTAGAGGGCCTCACCCAGCAGCTGGGGCCACCATGCGGGCTCAGCAGGGCTGCTGGCCGCGGGGCCGATGGGTGTGAGTGGGCTGGGTGGGATCTCGGGAGTCACGTCTCAGGGATCTGCCCCGCTCCCCAGCACTGCTCCAGCTCTGAGCTGTCTCCACTGCCTGGGACCTGTGGGGTCCCACCTGCCTCCCCAGGGGAAGAGCCACCTGGGACTGGTGCAGAGGCTGGGCCAGTCTCAGCCACTCACAGGGGACAGTGGGGAGGGGGAGGCTCAGCTGGGTCCTGAGGAGCCTGGCCCGGGTAGGCTCTGCCCTGCTCCAGCCTGGCTGCTTCCACCACTCCCAAGGGGCCGGAGTTCTCCTGCCCCAGGACTAGCTCTGGCTGCGCTGCCATCTCAGCCTGGGAGACACAGTCACCTCCCATCAGGGCCGGCTACTGTGGCTGGGGTTAGGTGTGGGAGAGTAGGTCTCTAGTGGGTCTGGGGGTGCGGGCACTGGGGGTGGGGAGATCTGTGTGTTGGGGGGCTGTCAGTGGAGGAGATCTGTGTGTGTGGGCGCTGGGAAGTGTGGGGGTCTGTGCAGTTGTGGTGGTGGGGGCACTGGTCAGTGAGGGGATCTGTGGGAGGGGTTCTGAGAGGGTGGGGAGTGATCTGGGAGGGCACTGGGCAGGGGTTTGTGGGGTCTCTGGATGGTGCGGCACTGGGCGTAGGAGTCAGAGGGGGCCGGGCAGGGGTTTGTGGGGTCTCTGGGTGGTGCGCGCTGGGCGAGGGAGTCAGAGGGGTGCCGGGCAGGGGGTTTGTGGGGGTCTCTGGGTGGTGCGGCGCTGGGCATAGGGAGTCGGAGGGGTGCTGGGCAGGGGGTTGGTGGGGGTCTCTGGATGGTGGGGTGCTGGGCAGGGGGTTTGTGGGGGTCTCTGGGTGGTGCGGCGCCGGCGAGGGGAGCCGGAGGGTGCTGGGCAGGGGTTTGTGGGGTCTCTGGGTGGTGTGGCGCTGGGCGTAGGGAGTTGGAGGTGCTGGGCAGGGGTTTGTGGGGTCTCTGGGTGGTGCGGCGCCGGGCGTAGGAGTCGGAGGGGTGCCGGGCAGGGGTTTGTGGGGTCTCTGGGTGGTGCGGCGCTGGGCGAGCCGGAGGGGTGCTGGGCAGGGGTTTGTGGGGTCTCTGGGCGGTGCGGCGCTGGGCGAGGGAGCTGGAGGTGCCGGGCAGGGGTTTGTGGGGGTCTCTGGGTGGTGCGGCGCTGGGCGAAGGGAGCCGGAGGGGTGCTGGGCAGGGGGTTGTGGGGTCTCTGGGTGGTGCGGCGCTGGGCGAGGGAGCCGGAGGGGTGCCGGGCAGGGGTGGTGGGGTCTCTGGGTGGTGCGGTGCTGGGCGAGGAGCCGGAGGGGTGCTGGGCAGGGGTTGGTGGGGTCTCTGGGTGGTGCGGCGCTGGGCGAGGAGCCGGAGGGGTGCTGGGCTGGGGTTTTGTGGGGGTCTCTGGGTGGTGCGGCGCTGGGCATAGGGAGCCGGAGGGGCGCCGGGCAGGAGGTTTGTGGGGGGTCTCTGGATGGTGCGGCACTGGGCGTAGGGAGTCGGAGGGGGCCGGGCAGGGGTTTGTGGGGGTCTCTGGTGCTGCGGCGCTGGGCGAGGAGCCAGAGGGGTGCTGGGCAGGGGTAGCATGGTGCAGCATGGGCCCGCTCCCAAGGGAAGAAGCACGATGGCAGTGCAGGGCTGGGCTGACAGCGTGGGTCTGGCAGCTCCCGGTTTGTAAACAGGGCCCTTGTACTGGGCTGGGTGGAGTGGGGCTGTCCCTGCCGTGCCATGACCCATCTCCCATTGCCCCAGCCAGCCCCTCGCTCTGAGGACTCTGCCTCTGCCCCCATTTCCCATGGGGGCCTACAAATATGTTTAGCACCGGCCCACAAAAGGTTAATCCGGCCCTGTTTGGGGTGCAGGCTCTGGGCGGGAGTTGCGGGCGGGAGGGTTGCAGGCTATGGGGAGGTTGAGTGAGGGGTGCAGGCTCTGGGCTGGGGCAGGGGATGGGGGTGCAGGGGGGTGCGGACATGCAGGCTCGGGAGGGGAGTTGGGGGGTGGGAGGGGTGCAGGCTATGGGGCGGTTGAGTGAGGGGGCAGGCTCTGAGCTGGGGCAGGGATGGGGTGCAGACACGTGGGCTGGGAGTTGGCAGCTCGGCGCTGTACCAGGGGAAGGAGCTGCGGGGTTTCACACAGACACTTTCCCACAGTCCCAGGGCGGGAGGCAGAGTCGGGGGTCTGGCCGGTGTGTCCCGCACTGGGCTCCAGGCCGAGCAGGGGCCGCCCGCAGCGCTGGGACAGACCGAGCGGCGCTGTGGGGTCAGAGCTCGACCGGGAGGCCGGTGCCTGGAGCCCCGGGAACCCACCCTCCACCTCCCGGGCTGACGCTGCAGAACTGAGACAGCCGGTGCCCCCACAACCCCAACCCCAGATTTGGGAGACCAGCAGGTAGCTCGTCCTGAGGGGCCCGTTTCCTACCCCTCCCTAAACGGGGTTTTGTCCCGCACAGGGTCTGGCAGCGTCTCCCCTCCCAGCCTAACCCCACCCCGATTTTTCCCCTTCAGCCCCCTCCTGCCGCTACCTGCAGCAGCTTGATCCCCGGCCAGTAAATTTCTGCCCCGCTTGACCTTGGCAGCCCTCACTGCGATTTGCCCCTTGGTGTTTTTAACCCTCCGAAGAGGAGGCAGCAAATCGTAAGTAGAAGTGAGGGCAGTGGCAACAGCAGAGATTACTGGGCATGCTCTGCCTGGGTGTGCATGCTCAGTGCAGCCCAAGTAGCAAATCTGGAGCAGGAGCTGTTTCTGTTGTTACACCGGCTTGCTGCCTAGAACTAAGAGGGAAGGAGAAAACTTGAAAGAGGTTCCTCCTGGCGCCACGCCTATGAACCCGAATATTCTCTCAGTCCTCAAAGAGAGACCTGGAGAAGGAGACTTGCTGCAGCAAAGCCACAGGGGTCTCTGAGGTTTCCCTGGCCCCTCGCCCTGTCCTGCCTGGCTGATGTCAGCATCTCTCTGTGAGGTCACCACCTCCCACCACCTTGGACCAATAGTCTGAGGTCCTGCAAAAGGCCTTTGTGATGTCACTGCTGCACCCCTCCCTTGCTGGGCTAATGTCCTGCCCTGGCCAGGCACTTTAAGGACTGAGAGAGTATTCATTTGAATTTTCTCCATGTCATGATGCAGGGATAAGGGGAAAACAAACCTGAAGTTAAAAAAATGGTAATTTGTCTGAAATTTCCCAAAAAATCCGAGCTACATTTTGTCAAACAAAACTAATATGCAGTTATTAGATAGAAAACCTATATCACAGAGAGGTAGAAGACACTTTCAATTTAATTTAAAGTGAAGTTCCAGACTAGGTTACATCTGATGTCTCAGAATCAGGATGAGAGATTCTCCCATGATCCACAGAAACCTGCTTCACCCAGCGCTTTCTCATGCATCCGACGCCGGTATTCACCCACGAAAGCTCATGCTCCAAAAGTCTGATAGTCTATAAGGTGCCACAGGATTCTTTGCTGCTTTTACAGATCCAGACTAACACGGCTACCCCTCTGATACCTCTCTCATTAGTGTTATTTACAGGAGTTTTAGCACCTTCATAACGGGAGAAAAAACAGCCGACCTTCCCAGAAGCAGCTTTGCCATTGAGGGAAAAGGGGATTTGAACGGTGCTTAGGATCCATTTGAAATCCCCTTCCAAGTCTGACACTTTCATCTCCTGCCAGACTGACTCTGATTTAGGATCAAAGACGTGTACAAGCACCATTCCCAAGCATGGACAGCCAAGAACATGACCCCACCAGACACGCTGGGAAGCGAAGGAATACGAAGGGGTGAACTGTGCATGGCTCAGGCACAAGGTAACAGTTCTGGGGTGATGGGGAAGGATGAAATGTCTGAGTCGCCCCATCTCCTTCCAGTGTCACAGAGCCTAAAATGACCCTTATTTCCCTGACACTGCTCCAGCTCTTCTTCATATTTAAATATATTTTAAATGAGAAAAAAGTCAACAAAATAACTGCTGTTCTGCACAATCCAGTGTAATGTGAGAACAACTGGGAATGAGACAATGTCTCCTCAAAGAGGAACTTGACGTCTCTAACACTAACTTTGCACTGGGAGGAGGAGTATAAATGTGAATCTCCAGGTTTGTTTAGAAAAGGAAATGTGATGATGGTTAGCTCAGACAGGAGGAAATGTGCAAGATAACTCCACGGACTATCCATGGCCCATGTCTTTAGTGCAAGAATAGTTCTCTTTTACATCAGGAAAGTGAACTCAAGCTAGCTAACTCCATGACAACCACAGTGATGAGACCCAGGTAGATTTTATCTCAACGTAGCTGGTTGAAGACACCCCCCATCTCCCCCACCTGGGGTGATGACATTCCTGGTAGAAAGGACACACGCTCCAATGACTCACAGGACAATGGAGTTGATACAAAGGACCACAGGATCCAGCCCAAAGACGGGCGAGCTTCAAAAGTGGGCAACTCATGTATGGGAGCTGAGGAACTACAGTGTGCAAAAGATGCAAACAGCCTTAACACTCACTACTGTCAATAGAATTAAAGAAAAAATCTCCTGACAGCTCTAGAGAAGGTTTTATGAAGTTTATCTCCTTTACGGATTCTCTGATGTTTAGAAAGGCCTGAACTATGGGAAAAGCTTTTCCCACACTCGCAGCATTCATATGGTCTCTCTCCAGTGTGGACTCTCTGGTGAGAGATAAGAGAGAAGAGGTGAGTGAAACTTTTCCCGCACTCACGGCATGCATAAGGTCTCTCTCCTGTGTGGATCCTCTGATGCACAGTAAGGTTTGAGCTCCGAGAGAAGCTTTTTCCACACTCGCAACATTCGTAGGGTTTCTCTCCCGTGTGAGTTGTCTGATGAGAGATAAGGGCTGATCTCTGAGTGAAGCTTTTCCTGCACTTGCAGCATCTGTAGGGTCGCTCTTCTGTGTGGATTCTCTGATGGGAGTTAAGGGTATATCTCTGAGTGAAGCTTTTCCCGCACTCACAGCATTCATAGGGTCTTTCTCCTCTGTGTATTCGCTGATGCCTACTAAGGGCTGAGGTATGATTGAAGCTTTTCCCACACTCACAGCATTCGTAGGGTCTCTCTTTCGTGTGGATTATCTCATGTCGAATAAGGGCTGAGCGGTAATGGAAGTTTTTCCCACACTCACTACATGTATTCTCTCGCTTTTCTGTGAGGATTTTCTGCTGGGATGTAGTTTCCTTGAGGTCCCTGTGAGTTCCCTGACAATCAATGGGTTCATCCACTCTCTCCTCTGAGTGGTTTCCTGCTCTCTCTCTGGTCTGGGGTAACTTTCACCAGCTTTTCCCTGCTCACGGAGCTGGACACACTCCTTTGGCTCTTCGCAGTAATTCCCCATGCGCTTCGGCGAGCTCAGCATCTTCCTGGTGAGGATTCTGCTCCTCGCTCTCCCTCACCACTCCATCACCTGCTAGAAGAGAGGAGAAATCTCAGAATTGGGGATGGAAAGGCAGAGAACAAACCCAAGTAAGTGCTGGAGAGACAGAAAATAAAAATCAGGGACTCAACTCCCCCTAACTCTTCCCTACAGGGGACAGTGGAGGGGATCAATTCTGCTCCCCACCCAGGACCAGCCTTTAGGGGGCTGCACGGGTGCCCCACCCAAGGGGTGCCGGGTGCAGGGTTTGATTCCCACCTGACCTGCTGCCGAGAGGCTCGCTGGGCTGATGAAAGCGGCACAGGGAGGCAGATAAGCAGCTGCGTGGGGGAGTGGGATAGACCTGAGCTGCAGGGGGAAATTGGACGACCAGCCGTCAGAGTCAGGTGACTGCTCCGGAGCAGAGGGGCCCCTCTCCGCCCTGTTCCACGTGTGCAGCTGCTGCTGTTCCTGTCCCCCCAACCCCCGTTCACCCCCGGAGTCGCCCCGTCCACCCCCGACTGGGAGCATCCTCCTGACTGCTCTGCAGGGGGGAGGTGCTGATTGATGGGGGGGTGATCCCCTCCCCCCCACCCGGGTACCTGGCTTCCACTGAGCTGGGGTGACGGGACAGGGGAAATCTGCGTGTGCTGCTGCCTCTCTGGGGCTGGAGCTGCCGGCAGCTGCTTGTGTCTGAACAAGCCTAGTTCAGGCTCCTGACCCTGAGAACTTTCTTAAAGAGACAGCGCGCTCACTCACTCAGGCACATACTACCTTCACACACACACACCAGGGCTCCCTGCATCCAGGTCACTTCCCCACCTGGGCTGTGCTGAGACATCAGGAGCAGCTGCTCTCCTGCCCTCCTTACGCAGCCTGCAGGAAAGTGACCTGGGTGCAGGAAGCCCTGACGTCGCTCCTGCTCCTCTCCCAGCCCCAGGGCTGTGTGGGGCGGGGGAGCAGCAGTCCAGTGGGGGAGCGAGCAGCAATGCCAGCTGCTTTGTGCATCCAGGTCAGGTTCCCCACTTGGGTGCAGAAGGGGGATGCCGGGGTTAGAGGCAAAGGGGGCACAGTGCAGGGGTTGAGGGCACAAGAGAGTGGTGCAGGGGGTAGCAGTGAAGGGCTGCATAGAACCATAAAATATCAGGGTTGGAAGGGACCTCAGGATGTATCTAGTCCACCCTCCTGCTCAAAGTAGGACCAATTCCCAACTAAATCATCCCAGCCAGGGCTTTGTCAAGCCTGACCTTAAAAACCTCTAAGGAAGGAGACTCCACCTCCTAGGGAACCCATTCCAGTGCTTCACCACCCTCCTAGTGAAACAGTTTTTACTAGTATCCAACCTAGTCCTCCCCCATGGCAACTTGAGGTCATTACTCCTTGTTCTGTCATCTGCTACCACTGAGAACAGTCTAGATCCATCCTCTTTGGAACCCTCCTTTAGGCAGTTGAAAGCAGCGATCAAATCCCCCCTCAGTCTTCTCTTCTGCAGACTAAACAATCCCAGTTCCCTCAGCCTCTCCTCATAAGTCATGTGCTCCAGCCCCCTAATCATTTTTGTTGCCCTCTGCTGGACTCTTTCCAATTTTTCCACATCCTTCTTGTAGCGTGGGGCCCAAAACTGGACACAGTACTCCAAATGAGGCCTCACCAATGTTGAATAGAGGGGAACGATCACGTCTCTCGATCCGCTGGCTATGCCCCTATTTATACAGCCCAAAATGCCGTTAGCCTTCTTGGCAACAAGGGCACACTGTTAACCCATAGCTAGCTTCTCATCCACTGTAACCCCTAGGTCCTTTCCTGCAGAACTGCTTCCTAGCCATTCGGTCCCTAGTCTGTAACAGTGAATGGGATTCTTCTGTCCTAAGTGCTGGACTCTGCACTTGTCCTTGTTGAACCTCATCAGGTTTCTTTTGGCCCAATCCTCTAATTTGTCTAGGTCCCTCTGTATCCTATCCCTACCCTCCAGTGTATCAACCACTCCTCCCAGTTTAGCGTCATCTGCAAACTTGCTGACAGTGCAGTCCACGCCATCCTCCAGACCATTAATGATTGCGGCACAGGAGTGGAGTGCAAGGGCTGGGGTGAAGGGGGCACAGTGCAGGGGGTTGGGGGTCTGGTGGGGGCGGGGGTGGGGGTGTCCGTGGGGGGCTGAGGTTAGGAATGAAGGGGTGTAGGGATTAGGGGTACAGGAGGGGGAGCAGGCATTTGGGGCAAAGGGACACAGTGCAGAGGTTGGGGGGAGGGGAACGTGGGTTGCCTAGGGAGCCCATGGGAGCCAGGGGCACCAAAATGCAAGTTCGCCCTGGGTGCCATTTCCCAAGGCCAGCCCTGTCCACATCCCATCCAAACACTCAGTAGGAAGGGAGGGAGCTCCAGCCAAGGTGTCAATCATCATCTGTAGGAAGCCCGGAGTGAGATCTGCTGGGGACTGTCCTGAGCTCACAGAGTCTGTGGGGAATCCCAGCGGGTTCTCTCAGGCACTTACAGTTTCTGGGTTGGTTTAATGTTTCCTCACCTGTGCAGGGACTTTCCAGGATCTCGCTTTCCACTGAACAAGGGAGATCCAGGACCCACGGCTCTTCCCCTCCTTCCAGCTGGAAGATCACAGAGGGTTGGGAAACTGGAAACCCTGCTCAAGGGAAAGAAAACAAAGGAGCTCAGGGGAATTCATAGGTCATTTATCATCATAAAAAACATTCTATTAGTTTAACCCCAGTCCATTTTAAACAATAAAATCACAGGGCCAGCTCCCCAGGTGCTCAAAGGTGCAGAACACTCTGCTTAGGAGGGATTTAACTATCCCCATCGTTGCTGGGAACACACACAGCCAGACACTCATTATCAAAGAGGCTCCTAAAAAACAGAGACTGGAACTGCATTTCCCAGAAAGTGAAAACTCCAGACAGAGGGCAAGTCTCCCTGGCACTGCTTCTTGCTGACAGACAGGTCCAGAGCCAAAGAGAGAGTCCAGGCGAAGCTGGGAACAGGAAGCATGGGCTGGGGGGTTCAGTGGAGTAAGGACCTGGAAGGGCAGGGATATCACTGAAGGCAGGATCTCAGCAGCATTAGATGTCAGGAAAGCACATCCTGCGGCATTAGGGAACCTAGTGAGTCAGGTATAAAGGGAAGGAGCATAAAAAACACTGTGTGTGGAGAAAGCTGGCAAATTAGATGGTGTAGTTCAAGAGCCACAGACCAATTCTTCTGCCAAAGGAGAATGTGAGAAATAAGAATCAGGCCATGTGACTTCAGGAGGGACAAATTCGAAGATCCAAAGAACATGCAGAGAAGAGAGACGGCGGCTCTTGCAGGTGGGGATGGAAAAGGAAGAGTCTCCGTGGTTCATGGAGCCAATTAGTTTGTTTTATCATTCATTGATCATTGTTATGGTGATCTCATATGTTATTTCAGATGTAGTCACTGTGTGCGCAATAGATTTAAGTTGTAGGTATAGACAGAAGACAGACAGGTAGAGCCCTGCATGGATACAAAATTTATATCCGCATCCGATCTGCGATCCGCAAAAATGGCCCATGGATATCTGCAGATTTTCAGGGTTCTAGGAACAAAATTTGTACCTGCAGCCGATCCACAAAAGAGGTCTGAATTCTCCACCAGGAGACATGATCAAAGCAAAGGGCTAAGGCAATGAATCCTAAAATCTTCTAATATAGGCTGGAAGGGACCTCAAGAAGTCATCTACTCCATTCCCATCGCCCTGCGGCAGGATCAGGTGTAAATATGCCAGAAGTTTGTCTGACCTGTTCTTAAAACCCTCCTGGGACAAGAATTCCACAACCTCTCTTTGTAATCCATTCCAGCACTCCCCTATCCTTATCGCTGGAAAGGTTTTGGTATTACCCACCCTCAAGCTCCCTTGCAGCAGATCAAGCCAATTACTTCTCCTCCTACCTTCAGTGGACGTGACGAACAGTTAATCACTGCTCTCTTATAACAACCCTTGACATATTTGAAGACTGTTCTCAGTTCCCCACTCACTCTTTTCTCAAAATTAAACATGCTCAGTTCTTTCAACCTTCCCTCATAAGTCATGTTCGAGGACCAGGAGGGCGCTTTTCCCTTCTGAATGGAGATGCAAGGTGAGGTCAGAGAAAAGGATGTTGGAGTAACTGAGACAGGAGAGGCTGACTAAGAGCTGGAGCTGTGCGGATGGATAGGAAAGGCCAATTGTTA
This sequence comes from Mauremys reevesii, assembly GCF_016161935.1. Classification (NCBI taxonomy): domain Eukaryota; kingdom Metazoa; phylum Chordata; order Testudines; family Geoemydidae; genus Mauremys; species Mauremys reevesii. The sequence continues at coordinate 37,880 of NW_024100802.1, read as the reverse complement.
AGGATGTTATGCAAAAAGAAAATGCCATGTGTAGGCACACCCTGGATAGGAGGCCCCAGAGGGAGCTCCGTGCCAAAGGTATTGCACAGTTATGGGCCTGAGTGACAGGCAGCACAATGGTGCTGTCTGCGGCGGTAGAGAAAGAGGGTGGGGGGAGGGCTTGGGGGAAATATTAAGAGCTTTGCTTCAGCTGTTGATCTTTAGCTGATGGCTGGACATCAGTGAGGCGATGACACAGAGAGAGAGGGGCTGAGATTTCAGTTGCGACAGAAGGAGACAGGCCAGGAGCAGAGAGGCAGAACTGGGAGTTAGGAGCACAGAGATGGTAGCTGAATGTGTGTGTGCGGATGAGATTACCCAGAAATAAGGTGCAGAGGAAGAAAAGAAGAGGCCCGAGGACAGAGCCCCGTGGAACCCAAACAGAAGGCTGGAACGGGGGTCAGCCGACTCATTCTAAAGACACTCTAATGCAGCGACTGGAGGAGGAGAAGGATGCGACTCATCATGGACCTCTTGATGCCACCTGGCAGAGGGCACAGGGTGCCTAATGTTTTACTGGGATCCCACAGACCAGGTACACGCATATTTGTTCACCCAAAGGGGTCGTGTCAGGTGTCTGTCGAGGAACTAGTTAGGTAGGTCTTAGGTAGCTCTGAAAAGCTTTGCCAGTCCAGCTCTATTGTTTAAGGCTGTGAAAAAGTGCCCACACGCATGCGCACACACGCACACCATCCAACATGGCTCTGCTGGCCAAAGCTCAATTACAGACACAGCTATAGCGGCAAAAGCATCCATTTTGTAAAACAGGAAACTAAATGCTCATAAGCTACATTAATGCAGCGTTAAGGTTGCCCAGTGCTGTCTCCTGCCTTGCACCATATGGACGGTGAGTAAACTTAAACCTCTGCAGACCAGGAAGTGAAAAGTTAATGTAAACTTTCCCCCAACCCTTAACCCTGCAGCTGGCCAGAACCAGTGAGAATGGTTCTGTGTGGGCCGTGCAAAGGTTAACCAACTGCCACAGGGACTCAGGTATTCAGCTCAATGCAGCAGTAACGGGATGAATTCTATGGTCTGTGGTATAAAGGACGTCAGAGTAGATGACCTAATAGTCACATCTGGCCTTAAAATTTATGAACCTATAATCGATCCGAGGCAAGACTAAGACTAAGACATTGTCTGTGCTGTGCTCACAGGTGGGAATCCCAGCATCTATCCGCATGCCTCCAGCTGTGTGCACTGGGCCAGCTGTAGCTGAGACTGGCTGATGGAGGGATTGGTTGCAGCAGCTGGGCAGAACTGTGCCTGTGCTATGCAGAGAGGTGCATGTGAAACTTGGGGGGCAATTCTGCCTCATTTCCGTGCTGAGTGTTGTAGGCTTTGTCAGCAAAGATGCCTAAGGGTGTGTTCTTGCCATGGGGGTTGTCAGCACCCTGGGGGCGTATGTTCGAGTGACCTGTGGGGCTTAGTGAGGGGTAAGTGAAGGCAGTGACTCAAAAGGAAAACTCAGGTTGAGGGCAATGGGGTAGTAACACTGTGCAAGTCTCAGCTGGCCTGTGTGCAGGAGGTTCGGTACTGACAGCAGGCCAGGGGAGGAAGCTTCTGTTTGCTATGATGGAGTTAAACCCGAATATTATCTTAGCAAAGAGAAGAACATGTTAGACATTCTGCTGTACTGCTCTGTTCCCAGAGCGCTCTGTAACAGGGGAGGGGAGAGGGCTAGTGTGGGTGTCTCTGGCATGTCGGGGTGATGCTGAAACAGGGCAGAGCAGAGGTGGCACTGGGGGACTGGCATGAACCTTAACTCTGCATTTCTCCTTCTAAAAACCGAAGGAACAGGAACCCTTACCCAGCGAGGTCACATTCTCACAGTTGTCCTGCATGACCTCCTGTAGAGGGCTCTCTGAGCGGGGTCCAGCAGAGCTCCCTCTTCCTGGTGAAATACACAGCCACCTCCTCGAAGGTCACCGGCCCCTGAAAGAGCAAGAGCCCAACACTCAGTACCTGCTGCCCCACTCACAGCCCCACTATTCATGGAGGAAAGGAGCCAATCAAATGGAAGCTCTGAGAGAGTCAGCAGAGTCCTATCCCCATACTGCTGAGAGCAGCCAGGAGACATCTGGGTGAGAGGACGAAGTGAGAGCCCCTTGTCTCTCCCAGCAGATCCACCACAGACCTACTAGCCAGAGGCTGATACAGGAGATGGAGCCCCCAGTAGGGTCCAGGCACAGCCCCATGGTAGAGAACCCAACACCCTCCCCACTGCCAGCAGCTGGATGTGAGGGGCCGGGACATCTTCCCTACACCTCCCTGCTGGGTGCCCCCTTTCCATGTCACACCAGCCCCTGGCTAGCAGGCTGAGGGGTCAGCACTGGAAATCTGGTCAGTTTTCCCAGCCCTGCCCAGGGAGTTGCTTGGTCTGTTTCCTGTTTCACAAATTAGGGAATTTTCTCCCCCAACACCCAAGTGTTTGTTCCAAGGATCTAGGCCCATGTTAACAAGTCCCAGCAGGTTTGTCACACTGTGTCCCCACTCCCTATCCTCACCCAGGGTATTCCCTGCCCCCCTCCAGACCTAACTCCCCAGAAGTTGCCACCTCTTCAGTATTTCCTGCCCCTCCCCCTCCAGCAGGAACCCACCAGCAACCCCCCAATAACCCCTACCTGAGCTGGCTCCACTGCAGCCATTTCTCCTGTCCCATGGGAGGCTGGGACGAGCTGGAGCGAGAGGTGGGCGTCATTCTGCAGCCTGGCAGGGCGAGAAGGGCAGTTGTGGAGGTTTCAGAACAGGCTTGAGTTCATTTCACATCACGATTCCCCCAGGCCCTTTCCCTGGGGACAGAGATTGTAGATTCTGCCAGGCTGGGAACATGCTCAGTCCCCACAGTGCAGCAAAGACCTGGCCCCTGGCCCCTCCTTTCCCCCTTGTGCTCCCCCCAGCAGCAGGAACCAACCAAGACATTTTGAAGCCCTCCCAGCACCAGGGTGTGAATCAAACCCTGGACCAGACCAGACCCAAAGGAGCCCCCTTGGGGGGGGGGTGTCCCCCTGACCCTGCCCCCAGGGCAGCGCACTCCTGCCACAGGGGGAACAGGGAGAGTCCGGGGCCGGTTCTTCCTCTCTCTGCTCCTCACCTCGCTCACAGGGAAGTGACCCTGGGCAGGGACGCTGCTGGGCGTGTGGGGGGGGGGGGGGGGTTCAGAGATCTGGGAACCTGCCCCCACCCTCTAATTTCTCCTCACACCCTCTCCCGTCCCCCTCCCTAGCGCCCTGCCCTGGCTGGGAGCCGGGTCACCGCCCTGTTCCCGGGGCTCCCCGCGGCTGCCCTGCCCCAGCTGCCCCAGCCCTTCCCGTGCCCCGCAACCCTCCCAACTGCTCCAGCTTCCTCGGGCTGGAGCTGCTGGCCCCGCCCCCCCACTGACCCCGGGGGAGCAGCGGAGCGGAGCCTGCCCCGCAAACAGCTGATCGCAGCTGCGCCCAGGCCGCCCCCGGGGAAAAGCTCCGCGGAGGAGGCGCCACAAGCTGCCGGCAGCGGGTCATTCCCGGGGGGGCCGAGCACCCGCCTGCAGCTGCCGCAGCCTCCTCCCCCCCCCCGGAGCCCCCACGGGAGGGGGGGAGCAGCCTCCCCAGCCGGGCTCAGGGCATTGGGGTGCCGGGGCTCCCCTCCTGCGCACGCCTGGGCCCGGGACACTCACACACACACTCTGCCCTGGGGCTCCCCTGGTGCCCAGAGACCGATCAACCCGCCGCCTGCCCCCCCCCCCCTTCCCGCCTGCAGCTCCGGCCTCTCCCGCCCCGCCAGCCGCACCCAGGGGAGCCCCGGGCCCCAGGCTCTGTCCCCACCTGGAGCCCAGCGGGGCCGGGGGCAGCTCCTGCTGCAGCTGAGAACAGCGGCTCCGCTCCGGCCCGGGCGGCTCCAGCGCTGCTGGCAGCACGTGGCCACCAGGGAGCAGCTGCTGAGCCCGGGCTCCTGCGTCACAATGTGCCAGAGCCCCGCCCCCAGGAGCTGCCCCGCCCCCGGGCTGTGCCAGAGCCCCGCCCCCAGGAGCTGCCCCGCCCCCGGGCTGTGCCAGAGCCCCGCCCCCAGGAGCTGCCCCGCCCCTGGGCTGTGCCAGAGCCCCGCCCCCAGGAGCTGCCCCCCTCTGGGATTTGTTCTCCTGCCTCCTACTTCCCAGCACCCCCCACCCCCAGCTGCTCCCTTCCTGTGTCTGCAAACACCCCCAGGGCAGGCTGCAGCGCTCGCTGGGGCTGGCTCCAGTGGCTGAAGTTGCCTCCATCTTTGCTCACCTGGGGCGGGAGGGATGAAGAGAGGAGATGGGCCCAGGGTGTGAAAGCAGAATCAGGGGGCAGGGAAAGAAGGACTCTTTGGAAAGGTGGGTTTTTTGCGGGGGGGCAGGTGTGATCCAAATGGAGTCAGAAGAAGTTGGGCAGCAGAGGCTCAGGGCCTCCTTCCCAGCACCGCCCCACCCCTGAAACAGCTGTGGGCCAAAAGGAAGGTTTGGGGAGGGAGAAGAAATGGCCCCATAGGGTGACCAGATCTCACTGTCACACCCCTCTTCACCCCTAGCCCCTGCTGGCCTGCTGCCTCTCCTGCTAGTCAGTCCCCACCCACCACTCCCCTCCTTTCACCTCCTCCCTCCCCTGCCAGAAACCCCCTGCCTGCCCCTAGAGCCCTGCTGGCTCACTGCTCACCTCTGTGCCCACCTGCCACTCACCCACCTCCCCACCTGCTCCCCATTTGCCTCTCACCACCCCAAGTGTAAAGCCTCATTCAGAGACCCAGGAGTCAATCAGTGCAATACCAAAAATTAAACTACTGAAAATGGTGCCCCCCTCCAGCCACTGACGTTTTGGACTAGAAAGCTTTGCCCCAGACATCCCCTTCAGAAGACATCCCCAGACCGGCTGAGGATACTGGTGTGACCTCACCTGGCAGCCCCCAAAGAAGGAATTGGGGGGACTAAATGGACAGGGCCCCTCTCTAGCTGAAGCCTGGCAAGGGAGGTACGTGGATCCCACCAGAAGTTAAAATGAAAAGTGAGGGAGGGGAGGCTCTGCTGGACCTGGGCAGCTCTAGATACAGCACCAGGCACGTAGGAGGATTTCCACTCCTGAACCATGGAAGCAGGAATTGACTTTTCCTTTCCAGGTTTAGCTAATGTTCAGAAAGGGAATCTAGCACCTGCCTTCCAGATTTGAATACCTCAACATTCAGGAGTGCTCCAGCTCAGTTTGGGCAGCTGTTTTCTTCCAAATCAAATATACTGATCCACTGTCATTTGCTGTAGAAAAAGTAGGATAAAATTGAGCAAGAAATGCTTCCCAGGGGTTATTAGGACTGGAATTGCTATTTTCAACAGCCATTGCCTTTTGTTTGTTTTTGTTTTATTTGTTTAAAATGGAAGACAGTGATATTGCATTGGCAAATTCCCATAGAAACAAAGAGTGGAACAAAAGAATAATAAAGGCACCTCAACTTTTCCTCATGTATGGAGGACAGTCTTACAATATGCATCCAGATCTCCTCCAATCACACAAGCTGAAAATTGTTCCACTTTACTGCAGCTCTGTAACCATATGGGAACCAGTCCTGTCTGTGTTCTGTGCACATCCAAAATCCCTGCTGAATGACCCACATGGGAGCAAGTTACCAGTGACCCAGGGCTGGGGTGGAAGAAGAGTGCAGGGTATGTGTGTGGGGGGAGAGCCCAGGGCTGGGGTGGCAGGGAGGTGCAGGGGGGAGCCCAGGGGTGGGGTGGGGGAAGCCAAACAATTTTTTTGCTTGGGACGGCAAAAAATCTAGAGCCGGCCCTGCCTCCACGCACGTTGAGGTAGGTAGGAGCGGATCATTATTATCCCTACTCGAAAGAGGGAGAAGCTAAGGCTGAGAAAGGAGAATTGACTTGTCTGAGGTCACACAGCCAGCCAGTGGCAGAGTTGGGAATAGAACCCAAGAGCCCTGATTTTCAGACTAACCATCGGATCTTGAATTTCAGACATTAAATGACCTGAATAAAGTGCTCTCAGATGAGCTCCAGACCAACAACAGTGCACAGGAATTATTCAGCAAGTATTTGAGGAGAACTGCAATGTTAGAGAGAATCATGAACGGCTCAGAGACCATTAATGCAGAGAAGCAGCAAAATTCATCAAACATAGAACTGGTTCTGACTTATTTCCTTGGTCTTAAAAGAGAACAAGGACCTGAGTCTCCTCCCTGTCAGTAACCCCCTGCTCAGCCAATCAGGGTAGAGACTGAGGACGGGAGGCTGAGGGTTCTCACCAGAGAGACCAAAGGATGGCCCAGGTCACTGGTGGGGATCACTGCCCGAGCACTATTTCAGCCCCACATTTTTGGGTGGAGCTCCGACAGTGGGAGCTGCAGAGCCCTCTCCCACAACACACACACACGGTAGTGGGAGGGGAATAGGAGAAAGGACAAAAGAAGGAAGAGATGAAGAGAAAGGAGGAGACAGGGAGGAAAAGGTGAAACACAAAGGACAAACCCTAATGTCCCCAGTGATTCTAAGGGACAAAATCCCAGGTGCGGAATAAAATTCTGCCTCCTTAAGCTTGTGTTTTCCATGCCTAGAATTCAGCTGTCACCAGCTGGATCAGACTGAACAGGTTTCAAACTTCCAGGAGGCTCTTACCTTGTAAACAGGGACGGCTGTTTTCCAGTAAAATCACTAAAGGGGAAGGAGAAAACTCGAAAGAGGTTCCTCCTGGTGCTCACATCCGTGAACCCGAATACTCTCTCAGTCCTCAGAGAGAGACCTGGAGAAGGAGACTTGCTGAAGCAAAGCCACAGGGGTCTCTGAGGTTTCCCTGGCCCCTCGCCCCTGTCCTGCCTGGCTGATGTCAGCATCTCTCTGTGACCACCTCCCACCACCTTGGACCAATAGTCTGAGGTCCTGCAAAGGCCTTTGTGATGTCACTGCCACACCCCTCCCTTGCTGTGCCAATGTCCTGCCCCTGGCCAGGCACTTTGGAGGTTTGAGCTACTCCCTGTGGATCACCCCACTCAAGGAGCGTTCGTTCTAGGCAGCAAGCCGGCTAGACAGGGAAACATCAGACGCTGCTCCCAATGCTACACTCAGATTTTCAGAAATTAGTCATCTGTATGGCCAGAAGAGACCATTAGAGCATCTAATCTGACCCCCTGCATATCACAGGCCTCCTGTAGGACACCATAGCTACTTTTGGGGCAAACACATTGCGGAAAGGCATCTAGTCTTCATGAAATGACATCAAGAGATGGAGAATCCACCACTTCCCTTGGTAGCTTGTTCCTGTGGTGAATCATCCTCACTGTTGAATATTTGTGCCTTAGTTGTAATATGAATTTGTCTCTTTTCACCTTCCAGCCACTGGGTCTTGTTATGCCTTTCTCTGCTCGATTCAAGAGCCCTTTAATACCCAGTCTTTTCTCTCCATTAAGACACTTCAACACTTCAATGAAGTCACCTTTCAATCTTCTCCAGCCCTCAGAACATTTGGTGGATCTTTGCTGTCCCAAACTCTAATTTCACAACATCTTTTTCAAACGAGGACACCAAAACTGGAGGCAGTATTCCAGTATCAGTCTCACTGATGCCGTGTCACCTCCTGTGACGTTATTGACATAAACTGTAACTGTATAGATCACCATTGCAACCACTGTTCTATATTTGCAGCCAATATTGTATAAAGGTTGTTGTGTAGGGGTCTATGGAGAGGTTCTGATTGGTTAATAATGATGCTCTCTCTAGATGTGTATCATTTTTGTAGTTGACGTTATGAATATTGGTTCTATGCTGCCTGTATTTCAAACTTGTGCTTTGCTTCTGGGAAACACCCCAGACAAGTTGGTGTCAGTTCTGCCTAGCCGGCTTGATGCAGGTTAGGCAAATGTGAGAACCACTACACTACAGAAACTCCATTACAGTGCACTGCCCTGCCCCGCCCTCAAATTCCCTGCACTTTGGTGGTGCTCACCCTGGCACACACTGATGGGCGAACCTGGAGAAACTGGCAGCAGCTCTTTGATGGGTCAGCTGGAAGAGCAGAGGACTGGAGCCAGGGATCAGGAAGCCGTCCTTACATCACCCTTGTGACTCTAGCTTGAAGGGGAGCTTCTTTGTCTTCCCCTTGCTGAGAAGCAGCAAGAGAAGAAAGAAACGTCCGGTGGGCCAACTGAGTGCAAAAGCCAATGCTGCCTTTTCCTGCAGTGAAGCCCAAAATGAGGGACTTGCATTGAGTAAAGGCAGTGCTGGGCTTCCAGGAAAGAGCCCACTGCTGCAGGAAGAGGGATGAAGCAGCCTGCTGAAACCTGGGACCTTTAGATCTTCAGTCTAATGCTCTCCCAACTGAGCTACTTCAGCACCTGCAGGGGCCTTTTTGGGCTACTGCTTCTCACCTTGAAGTTTATTCTCCATAAACCATTGCTCCAGTCAATAATGGCCAATGCAAGACGGACATCGCTTGCTATTTTAGCACTTGGAAACGTCATCAACTAGTCTCTGGATCTCTTGAATGCTGCGCTTCAGTTCATGGGGGAAAGGCGAGAGAAGCGACCTTTGAACAAAGGGCTGGGGTTAACATCCTAACGCTGTCTGTCTCCGACTGTAACACTATTTAATACCAGCCCACCCTGTGCTGGTGACAGTTCCATTTCTAGATGTTAGTACATTTCAGTTACTGTCAAAATTAAAAGTTTCTATATGCTTAAAAGAAATTATTTTTTCATTTGCTTATATACGGCATGAATAAATACAGATTTACACATCCTAGCATGAACATTTATTGTCTTATATGATAGAGAAAATCCTGCATCCAGATTGTGCATCGAAATCATGAAATGAGCTACAAATGCAATAAAAATAAGGTATTCAATGGTTTAACATATGGGGCACTGAAGACACTTCTTGCCTGGGATGCCACTTGGTCTAGGGAGGCCCTGTCAGGAGAACAGGAGTTAGTCTCACACGCCTATTTCCAGGCTGTAATCTGTGGGCGCCCTGCTCTGGGGAGGGATCGCAGTAGCCCAGACTCAGGGCTGGAACAGGCCTCGGATTGAGGGGTGGCTGCCTGGTTTGCAGAGCTCTGATGTCTCAGACAATGTGTCTTTCCCAAAGCCTCAGATCTGCGTCCCCAGAAGGCTCCTGCGCTGCCTCCGCTCCTTTCACAGTCTATAGCAAGGAGCAGCAGCAAGGATCAGGGATGAGCCATAGGGCACTAGGTGGGTGGCAGAGGCTTCAGGAGTAAACCCAGCCCCCAGAGCAGAGGGGATAGGAGGCTTTTTCTCTCTCCTTAGCCACGGGCTATAGCTCCGAGAGCTCTGTGAAATGCCTCCCGCCCACAGCCTGGGGAAGGGAAAGGAGTCCCAGGTTCTAGCTCAGGGGAATGGAGTAACATTCAGGGGGATGCAACTGGGCCTGGGCCAGCCCCCATGGGGGTGGGGAGGAGGAGCCACCAAGCTCCACTCTTGGCTCCAGCCCCAGCTCTGGCCCCTGCCTCAGCCCCTTACCCCTGTCTGTGTCCTTTCCCCTTAGCTGCGGCCCCACTCCCAGCCACGACTCGGGAGCATGGACAGGGGTGGGGACATGACCCTGAAGTGTTTTGGGACCACGGATCTCAGTGGTGGGACAAGGGGTTAAATCTTGGCAGAGACCCCCAAAGGGCAGGTGTGGCTGCTGTCTGGCTGCCTGGGCCCAGACAATGGCCACAAATTCTGTCTCCTAGCAACCGATGGCCGGGGCGCACCTGCTGCAAGAGGCCAGCTGGCCGGGAGGAGTCGGAGAACAAAGAACGAGCTGGAGGCCGGGTGAGCAGGTTGCCAGGGAAACAGGACAGAGGACAGACGAGGGGCAAAGGGCCTGGCTGAGTTGGGCTGTTGGGAGCAAGGAGTCTGCTGGGTTGGGGACTCGAGGAGAGCCCAGGCTCTGAGTTCGGGTCTCCCAAGATGGACGTTGCTGAATCTTCCTGCTTCCTGTGCGAACATTGAAGTTTCCCAGGCTGGATCCCAGACCCCTAACAAACCTTCTGTTGTACAGCGCTGGCTGAGAGTCACTGGGGACTGTGGAAGTTGGGGTGCAGGACTCCCCTTCGGGGGGGGGGTGAGGCTTTCCCAGGTGTCCGATTCAGGTGGACTCACTGCAGGAAGCTCCTGGTGTGGAACAGGGGGGCTGAAAGGTCCAAGGTCAGTCCCAGGAGGGGCTAAAGCCAAGGAGGCTTCCCCCAGTGAGGGCGTCCCCTGGGGGGGTCACACTGAGGAGGCTCCTGCCTGGGTTTGACTCCGAGCTGTTCCAGAGCACGGAGCCTGTGTGCCCGTCACAGCCCCCCAGCATGTGACCTACAGGCTCCACTCTGGCAAAGCTCCCTGTCCCTAGGCTTTAGCATCACTAGCCCCTGCTTAGTGACTAGGGGTCAGTTTAGGGCAGCGGACCCCAAAATGTGGGGTGTGACTCCTAGGGGGACACAGAGGAAGATTGATGGGGGCACCTCAGGGCCTGAGCCAGCCCCCATGGAGGGCAGGGAGGGAGCCCCACTCTGTCCCAGCTCTTCCCCAATCCCATCCTCAGCCTGGGCCCCTGGCTCCTAGCCCAGCCTCGACCCCCTTACCCCTGTCCGCACCCCTCTCCCCAGCAAGCAACGGCCCCACTCCCAGCCCCAGTTCTCGACCGCGGCTTCCGAGGGGCCACAGCCATGGATACGAGGGCGCAGTGTGAAATGTTTGGGGCCTACTGGGTTAGGATGACGTCCTCAATCACTTCTCTGCAGTCCAATGAAAGCGATTCCTCCCCCACCCACCCCTCCGTCAGGACGGCCTAGGTACGTTCCGCTGCCCTTCACCCGTACAGGGAGGAGAATAACATTTCATTCCACTCAATGCAACCCACCACCATCCCAAACTGGTCATTTTGGGGAAGCGGCCCCCTCATGCTGCATAGCTAGGCAGAGTAGGGGTGTCTATGCAAACACGGCCTGTTCCTGAAGTCTTCCCCCAGCTCCTCACTAGATGTGACGGGGGAGCTCATTCAGCTGCTGCTTATGCTTAGTATTGGGAAACTCCTTAGTGGCCCTATCTCTGCTGGCCTTAGATTTCTCCTCCTGTCCCTGTTTTAGCAGCTCAGATGAGGTGGCCGAGTGGTTAAGGTGATGGACTGTTAATCCATTCTGCTCTGCATGTAGGGTTCAAATCCCATCCTCAGGGGCTGCATTTAGTCTTCGTTCTCCTTTACAGACAACCATCTCCCCCCTTGGTACAATGACAGATCAAACAATGTTGCTTCTTGCAAACAAAAACCTTCTCAGAATCTCAGCTGCCCCTCCCCCCTTTCTTCAAATAAAATATCTAAATCCCAGATTTCTAAAAAAATTCTCTAGTCCAGCAGTTCTTAGTTTTTATCTCAAAAGGAACAGCCTCATAATCTGCCCCAAACACCCTGGGACCTCCCCAAATAATTAAAATACCCCAACCTGAGCAAGGCCACAACAGTGAACCAGAGCCAGTGTCTAGGCCAAGCTGTTCTGAAGGAGACAACTCAACCATTTTCTCTCTGCTTCCTTGGCAAAGTCTGATTGAGAAAACAAAATTCCCCAAACTGAAAATTTTCTGCTGAAAAACCACTACTAGTCTGTTTGGGGACTTTCGTTTGAATGTACTATTACTATTCTCCTCTGATTTCTGAATCAATTTTGTCATCCAGGTGTGTTTCCAGCTGTTGAGTTGTGGGGGAGAGAGGCCAACTCATAATGTCTCTACCCCCCCTTTCATAGTTTCTTCCAACTGGCTAGGAAGAACCTTTGCTAGGATGTGAGTCAAGCAGTGCCCATTGTTGCTGTGCTATCTCGGAGAAGTCTGCATTGTACACGGTTCCTGGGATAGTCCTTGGGAGCGTGGATCCCTTTAATGGGCCAGCAGCGAGTCTGGCTCCTCCATTGTCATACCTGAAAGGCTGGTAGTGGGCATTTTCCAACCTCATCTCAGTCACACACACAGAGCAAAACTTCCCAGCCAATGGTACACACAATCCAACACAATAGTAATGTTCAACAGACCAAGACTTTTGAAATGATATCTCACCAGGCAGACTTTGTACAAACCGTATCATCATTATAGGAGAGTGGTGAATATGGGGCTTCCAGGGTGCTGCTTTGAGCACAGCGTGCCACACCTGGGCTGACATTGCAATGGAGATGTACCCTTAGAGTCCATCTCTCCTGGGATAAAGATGGCAGCATGGCTGGCCTGGACCATCTGACGTGGGCTCATGGAGCTAAAGCTCAGAGGCTAAAAACTGTGGTGCAGATATTTGTGTTCACACTGAAGCCTGGGTTCGGAAACCCTCACCCCTCGTGGGGTCTCAGAGGTTGGGCTCAAGACCATCTGTCTGCCCTGTAATTTTATACTCTTGCAGCCCAAGCCCAATAACCCTGAGTCAGCTGACCCGGGCTTTGCGACAGGTGCCCTGGGTGTGTTAATCACAGTGCAGACATAACATTAGGCTACGTCTCCAGTGCAATGAAACACCCACGACTGGCCCGTGTCACGTTAATCAGGGTCATGCGGCTTGGGCTGTAACGTTGCAGTGTCCGCGTCTCGGCTCAGGCTCAGTCCCCTGCTCCAGGAGCCCAGAAGGTTGGGAGGGAGTTTAGCAAGTGGAAATGGTAAAACCGCAGTGGAGTATTACCCTGGACTCACGGCATTTCTCCTTCGGTCTGTCTGCTCTGGGGCAGGGACAGAAACACATCCTGCTGCTTTTGTTATTTCAAAGGGCGGTTTAGGATTTTCATTCTCATACTCGGTGCACAAAACAGGACTCAACCTCGTCATAAACGAAACCAGCTGTCCACAGATTGTGGCAGCCACAATGAGCATTTGGTGTGAGAGCTCAGACCTGCCCCTGTCCCAGAGGGACGGGGTCATCTGTGAGGGGACTGGACCACTGACCTATCAGCTCCTAACTCCCAAACTTTCAGTAACTCTATCCTCAGTGCCTGTGAGTGTAATTTAAACCAGAAGAAAAACCACACTAGGCTAGACCGACGGTCGATCTAGCTCTGAATCTTGTCTTCTGACAGTAGCAAGTACCAGATGCCCCAAAAGCAACTCAGTAAGGTACCACTGGAACTTGAACCCAGGATCTCCTGTATACAAAACAGTGGTTTTAGCCAGCTAAGCTTTGGTGCCTACAGTTGCTGAAGGGATCATGTCTGCACACACCTGACTCTCTGCCAACCTCCATCTGGGCCTGACAAGCTTTGCTGGTGTTTGGATTCAGTAAAGCAGAGGAGCAGGTGAAGTTTTACTCCCAAGGTTCTTTGGACAGGTCTACACTACAAAATTAGATCGGTGTAACTACATTACTCAGGGGTGTAAAAAATTTACCTCCCTAAGCAATGCAGTTATATCAGCCTAACCCCGGTGCAGATAGCGCTGTGCCAACAGGAGGGCTTCTTCCATCAACATAGCTTGTGGAGGGGCTTGGTTAGTGAAGATGAAGAGAATAGGTGGCCCATGGCTCTTGCATTTGGGGAGGCTGGGTGTGAGCGCTGGAAGTGGGGCCCATTGGTGCCCAGACCATGGCACTGCCCCCCCTTCTCCTCTCTCTGAGTCCCCACCTGTGCTCCCCCCTTGCTCCTGTTTGGCCACTTCCCACCCCCGCTCTTCCTCTTTGGCTGAGGACGGCTGAGCCACCTTTCGCTCGCTCCTCTCCTCCCCCAAGGCCTTCCTGCCTCCTGCTCATGCCTCTCCACCCCCTACCACAAGGTCTGCCCACCAGCCGCCACCACGCTGACCCAGCCTGCAACCCACCCTGCCCACCACCCACACCTCTGCCCCTCCCTGAGACCCACCCTGTCCATGTCTTTCTTCGGTCGTCTGTTGTTATTCCATGAAGCATCAAGAATGGAATAAAAAGCTGAGTTTACTCCAGGGTGAGGAAACAAAGAAGCCACCAACCCCCCAGCATTGCTGCTTTAGTTAAAGTATTTAGTTAAAACAGCTATTGAATGTCCTTCCTATGCCCCTTGTGTCACCAGAGCACATCCATGCTAGCAGTTCTTGGATGGCAAGAGAGAGCAGTGCACTGTGGGTAACTATCCCACTGTGCAACTGGCTGCAGGGTGTTTTGGGAAGGGTTTGCAATGCCTCCCAGGCTGGTACAGCATCACATGATGCAGGTTTCTCTATCCCACCGTTCCACGGGCATCTTACTAGATTGCCAGCTGCTTTTCAACTGCAGTGTGCATGGCGGGGTAGAGACTGTTTGTGTGTGTGTTGGGGGAGTGTGTGTGTTGGGGAAGAGTGAGTGTGTTGAGCTAGGTAGGAGCAGATCATTATTATCCCTACTTGAAAGAGGGAGAAGTTACGTCTGAGAAAGGAGAATTGACTTGTCTTAGGTCACACGGCCAGTCAGTGGCAGAGTTGGAAATAGGACCCAAGAGCCCTGATTTTCAAACTAACCATTGGATCTTGAATTTCAGACATTGAATGACCTCAATAAAATGTCCTCAGATGAGCTCCAGACCAACAACAGTGCACAGGAATTATTATGCAAGTATTTGAGGAGAACGGCAATGTTAGAGAGGAGAATCATGAACTGCTCAGAGACCATTAACGCAGAGAAGCAGCAAAATTCATCAAACACAGAACTGGCTCTGACTTATTTCCTTGGTCTTAAAAGAAAACAAGGACCTGAGTCTCCTCCCTGTCAATAACCCCCTGCTCAGCCAATCAGGGTAGAGACTGAGGCTGAAGGTTCTCACCAGAGAGCCCAAAGGATGGCCCAGGTCACTGGTGGGGATCACTGCCCGAGCACTATTTCAGCCCCCCAGTTTTGGGTGGACCTCCCACAGTGGGAGCTGCAGAGCACTCCCCTGCACCACACACACGCACACACACACACCCCTCCCTCCTGGGAGGTGAACAGGAGAAAGAACAAAAGAAGCAAGAGACGAAGAGAAAGGAAGGAGGGAGGGAGGGAGGCGAAGGTGAAACAAAAGGACAAACCCTAATGTCCCCAGTGATTCCAAGGGACAAAATCCCAGGTGTGCAATAAAATTCTGCCTCCTTAAGCTCGTGTTTTCCATGCCTAGAATTCAACTCTCACCAGATGGATCAGACTGAACAGGTTTCAAACCTCCAGGAGGCTCTTACCTTCTAAACAGGGACGGCTGTTTTCTAGTAAAATCACTAAAAGGGAAGGAGAAAACTCAAAAGAGGTTCCTCCTGGCGCTCACATCCATGAACCCGAACACTCTCTCAGTCCTCAAAGAGAGACCTGGAGAAGGAGACTTGCTGGAGCAAAGCCACAGGGGTCTCTGAGGTCTCCCTGGCCCCTCACCCCGTCCTGCCTGGCCGATGTCAGCATCTCTCTGTGAGGTCACCACCTCCCCACCACCTTGGACCAATAGGCTGAGGTCCTGCAAAAGGCCTTTGTGATGTCACTGCCACACCCCTCCCTTGCTGTGCTAATGTCCTGCCCCTGGCCAGGCACTTTGCAGGTTTGAGCTACTCCCTGTGGATCACCCCACTCAAGGAGCGTTCGTTCTAGGCAGCAAGCCGGCTAGACAGGAAAACATCAGACGCTGCTCCCAATGCTACACTCAGTTTTTCAGAAATTAGTCGACTTTATGGCCAGAAGAGACCATTAGAGCATCTAATCTGACCCCCTGCATATCACAGGCCTCCTGTAGGACACAAGAGCTACTTTGGGGGCAAACACATTCCAGAAAGGCATCTAGTCTTCATGAAATGACATCAGGAGATGGTGAATCCACCACTTTCCTTGGTAGATTGTTCCTGTTGTCAATCATCCTCGCTGTTGAATATTTGTGCCTTTGTTGTAATATGAATTTGTCTCTTTTCACCTTCCAGCCATTGGGTCTTGTTAGGCCTTTCTCTGCTAGATTCAAGAGCCCTTTAATACCCAATCTTTTCTCTCCATTAATACACTTCAACACTTCAGTGAAATCACCTTTCAATCTTCTTTTGATAAGCTGGACAGGTTGAGCTCTTTCAATAGCTCACTAGAAGGCATTTTTCTCCAGCCCTCAGGACATTTGGTGGCTCTTTGCTGCCCCAGCTCCAGTTTCACAACATCTTTTTCAAATGAGGACACCAAAACTGGAGGCAGTATTCCAGTATCAGTCTCACTGATGCCATGTCACCTCCTGTGACATTACTGACATAATCTGTAACTGTATAGATCACCATTGCGACTGTTGTTCTATATTTGCAGACAATATTGTAGAAAGGTTGTCGTGTAAGGGGTCTATGGAGAGGTTCTGATTGGCTGATTATAATGATGCCATCTCTAGATGTGTATCATTTTGTAGTTGATGTTATAAGTATTGGCTCTGTTCTGTCCATATTTCAAACTTGTGCTCTGCTTCTGGGGAACACCCCAGATAAGTTGGTGTCAGTTCTGCCTAGCCTGCTTCATGGCCCATTAAGAACCATCAGCTACACAATCGACCCACTGAGAGAAGGCAGATACGCCTTGTGACTCTGCATGGTCTGCAGGGACCTGCCTATGGACGAACTCTAAGGTTTTTCTACGCCACGTGCTGGATAGAGTGTCCTTGGGACAAAGAAAGCAAAGACCACATGGCAAGAGACTAGAAAAGGCTGATGCCTCATCTCCATCTTGTCTTCAGTCCTGCTTCATACCTCTGGAGGGACTTTGCTACAAACTGAAGCTCTAGACAAAGGACTGAATGACCCATCCCAGCTGCGGATGTACTCCAGAGACTTGATTTGAACCTGCAGTTTATTCCATCACTGCTACAAGCCTGAACCAAGAACTTTCCCATTACTGTATGTGAAGGGTTAAAATCCATGTGCATTTTATATAACAACCTGGTCTATGGATTGTGCCAGCTCTTTTCCAGACCCGAAGTCCAGACTATGGTCTAGCCCACTATGACTCTTTTGATGGTTTAAATTACACTCACAGGCACTGAGGATAGAGTTACTGGGAGTTAGGAGCTGATAGGTCAGTGGTCCAGTCCTCACAGATGACCCTGTCCTCTGGGACAGGGTCAGGTCTGAGCTCTCACACCAAATGCTCATTGTGGCTGCCAGAATCTGTGGGCAGCTCGTTTAGTTTACACCTGATGGTTGAGTCCTGCTTCGTGCACCATGTGTGAGAATGAAAATCCTAAACCGCCCTTTGAAATAACAAAAGCAGCAGGACGTGTTATTGTCCCTGCCCCAAAGCAGACAGACCGATGGAGAAATGCCATTGAGACCAGGGTAATACTCCACTGCCGTTCTACCTTTTTTTTAACTCCCTCCCAGCCTTATGGGGTCTCAGAGCCCTGTATTGAGCCTGAGCAGAGATATCTACACTTCAAATTTACCACCCACAGCCCAAGCCCCGGGAGCCTGAGCTGGTATGGGGCAGCCCTGGGTGTTTCATTGCAGTGTGGACATAAGCCTATTGTGTTTCATTTCTTAGATTCTGCTGCCATCGTGTGGCCATTTCCTTCCCCTCCTTTCTGTCAAAGCGCAGAGCCTGGTTCCTCCAGAGGGAGAAGGACGTCTTTCTTCTTTCCTTCCTCAACAGCCCCTTCCTGAGAGCCCTTTGCTGGGGCCTGGGTGGGGAACAGCCGTTTCTGAGGATTAATTTCATATTAATGGTGTTGATCTATAGATTTTACAGCCAGACTAGATCACTAGGTACCTCTGCTCTGACCTGATTCAGAACAGAGACCAGAGAATTTTACCCAGTGACTCCTACATCCACCCCAAGATCTTCTGGCTGAACGAGGAGGGTTCATTCAGAAAGTCATCGTGTTTGGGTGTAAAGGTGTGAAATGATGGGGAAATTGGCCACTCTTTCAAGTTTAAATGTTGTGACTTCTACACCTAGACCAGGGTGGCCAACCTGAGCCTGAATTTCCCAGTGTAACTGCCAAACCTGCACCTTTGTATGAGTCAATTGTGAACCTTCCCATCATTGTCCTTTGCTCTTAACCCTGAGGCTATTGCCCCATCATGGGGCCATTTCCCGCCTCTCTTTCATACAGAAGCACAATTTTCTTTGCACAGACACAGGAACAGCAAGATCTTTCTCTGTCCCTTGTGCAAAGCAGGGGGCCAAATTCCATGGAAACAATGGACAAGCAGGGGGCTCTGGGCACATCCAGCCCTGGCCGTGAGATGTTCCTCCTCTTTCTTTATGCTGCTGTTGCTATTTCATGGATTGTCTGGGATGGGGAAAAAGCTGAGTTCACTCCAGGTGGAGGGGAAAAGAACCCTGAAAATCTCAGGACCCAACCCCTGCTACCAGGATCACTGAGGTGCTGGGAATGGGACTGTGTGAATTGTCAAGGTGGGGAATGAATAACAATCTACAACTAGATCCACCTCATTAACCACCGACACAGGCTAATCCTGCTGCCGATAGAAGGGAAACTGGGAGCCATTCTTTGCTGTTCAGCCATGGAAACAGTGACCCAATTGCACCGCAGTGAATGTGCTGGGAAAGCTGGAGTTTACAGGCAGGTGGAAATGCCTAGCAGATCCTAGAAACACCTGGAGATCCCCACACCACTTCTGCCACTAGGGTGAGGTGTTGAGCTGCTCACAGCATCCCCCACCATGACCTTGCAGCAGGGGATTGCCGCACCCCCAACCCAATGCAGGGGAGATGGCTGAGTGTATCTCTGCACCCTGAGACCAGGGCAGCCACACTCTGTGCCCCACACATAGACTCTGGCCCTGCTGAAAAGTGACCCTATGAACAAGTCACCTCCAGGAAAGCAGGATTGGTCCTCAGAGAGGAATGGGCTTCTTGTGAAGCTTATAGGTCACTGGATGCTCTGGAAACAGGAGCGCTCTGAGTGTAACCCATAGCAAACACAACCTGCTAGGGGATGTAGCTCAGTGGTTGAGCACATGCTTTGCGTGTATGAGGCCCTGGGTTCAATCCCCAGCATCTTCATGGTCATTTTTTCACCCTGCTGCTTTGCTCATGCCCAGCGGGATGTGGCCCACCAGTCTCCTGCACCAGTTTCAGTCCTGCTCAGTGAGGGGCAAGTGACAATTGCATGGAAGGTCTGGGGGGGTTCTGCTCCTAAGTCACCTCGGTACATTTAAGATTCCCACCCGCTGTGCTGCTTGGGACAATGGTAGATGAGAAGGGCGAATCCTCCAGCACTGGAGGAAAGGTCCCATTTGCACAGACTGAGAGGCAAGGAAACAGAGGGGCAGTCAGTGCTCAGGAGGAGAGGGGTCAATGATTTACTCCCAGCAGGGGACACTGTCTTTTGAGTATCAGAGGGTAGCCGTGTTAGTCTGGATCTGTAAAAGGCGACAGAGTCCTGTGGCACCTTCTAGACTAACAGACGTATTGGAGCATGAGCTTTCATGGGTGAATCCCCACTTCGTCAGATGAATGGAGTGGGAATTCTGTGACTGGCTAGCCAACTACAAAAGCAGTTTCTCCTCCCTTGGTGATCACACCTCAACTGCTAGAAGAGGGTCTCATCCTCCCTGATTGAACTAACCTCCTTATCTCTAGACTGATTCTTGCCTGCATATTTATACCTGCCCCTGCAAATTTCCACTACATTCATCTGACGAAGTGGGATTCACCCATGGAAGCTTATGCTCCAATACGTCTGTTAGTCTGTAAGGTGCCACTGGACTCTGTCTTTTTGAGGCGAGTGCTGCTGGCTTGGGATGGTGCTGACGATGGATAGAAAAAAGGCTGGAGTCAATGGCAGATGGGACCACAGAAGGTCCTGGGTGCTCAGATGCCCCCAGTTATTGCACCCAGGCCTGTCCTAGACAGAGAAAAGACACCGAGGGACCCAGCCCCCCTACAGTGATCCCATGGACAAGAACCTGGTTAGGAGTGGGGTGAAGGTTCCCTCTGGGCAAAGGGGAGCTGAAAACCCTCCGTGTCCTGGAATTTAAGCAACGGAAGCTTCAAACCCTGCACGGGTGTGGGCTGAGGTGCATCAGCAGAAGATTGGGCTGGACAGAGGTGGCAGGTTTGTATAATTTTTGGTGGTGCCCAGAATGGGACCAAGTCCTGCCCCACCTGCCACACACACCTGTGTAAGGCTCTGGGAAGGAGTTTGGTTGTGGGAGGGAGAGGGGTTGGGCTCTGGGAGAGTTTGGGTGCAGGGTCTGGGCTCAGTCAGGGGGTTGTGGTGAAGGAGGCAGTGTGGGGGGCAGGCTCTTGGAGGGAGGTTGGGTGCAGGTGTGGGGTCTGGGCTGGGGCAGGGGTTGCAGGAGAGGGTGAAGGGTGCAGCATTTACCTCGGGCATCTCCCAAAAGCAACCCGCAGCCCCTAAGCTGGAGGGCCGGGGGCGTCTCTGCGCACTGCTACCCACAGACTCCACCCCCGCAGCTCCCATTGCCACAGTTGGCAGAGTTGGCAGTTGGGGCGGCAGCATGTGGAGACCCTCCATGCCAACAGTTGTTCTTCTCACAGCTGGCTGATAGGGGCAGCAGGGATCTCCCAAATCTGGGGAATCTCTCTGTGCCCCACTGTTAGCTCTCCATCCTATCTCCCTAACCACGCACACCACTCCCTCCCCATTATCAGTGTTTTAGAGAGACCCCTCCCTCCCTTTATGGGATACAGACTCTCTGTGACAGAGACTGACTGGGGCTCCTCTCTGCATGGCCCCAGTGGGGAAGGAAAGAGACTGGGGGAGGGGGAGAAGATGGGCAGAAGGAGTCTAATGGGGCAAAGCCAGAATAGAGGAGATTTTCTTCCTGTTAAAATGTACTGGAGTCTCATCGCTGAAAAGCCGCATCTTGAGTTAAGTTTGAACCAGCAGCCTTTCAATTACCAGGCAAAGGTGTGAACCACAGAGACTGATAACTGCCTGCTTCCCAAATGTGTTTAAAAAACATATTCAGGGGTGCAACTGGTTAGTGCAGAGGGGCCATCTGTTGGGGTTATGAGTTCAAGCTTTCTCTCAAGCCCTTTTTTCTCTTACCTGTGTAGTTTGTTTTGCCTAATTCATATACAAAGTGCTACACTAGAAAAAGGAGAGTAAGTTCTAAAATGTAGAGGTGGGTGCATACTTTAGAAACATCCCCCCTGTGCTTCCATTAGTTCCAGCAGATTGTTCACTGGAAGGGCAAATTGATTTCTTTGCTGCTGAGAAAGAGGCTAGGACAGGTCTGTGGGCACCAGATCTCTGCTTCTTCCAGTTCCTTCCTGCTCCAGTCACTGCTGTAGGAGGATCCTATATGCACTGAGCCTAAACATTTTCCTGGGCCTTCTTAGCATAGTTGGCAGCATGTCAGTCTCATACTCAGTAGGTCCTGAGCTCACACCTCAGAAAAGACAATGGTTTTCTGCTCCTACTTCAGATTTTCTAAAGGAAATCAGAGAAAAGAAGCTATAGGAGAGTGGTTCCTAGACACTCTAACACACACAGATTTTTCTAAGGCATTAACTTTTCCTTCTCTGTGGAGTTTGTATTCTCCATAGAGCAAAATAAAACAAAAACATGCAAGTCTAAGACTAATACAGTATGAAACTCAATACAGATAAAATCTCACCCTCAGAGATCTTCCAATAAGCTTCTTTTGCAGACTAGACTTATTTCTTGTCTGAGCCCAATCTTTGCACCTGGTATAGTCCTTTTTCCAGCTCAGGTGGTAGCTCGGGATTTCTCATGACTGCAGCCACCTTTCTTCTGTTCCACCCTTAAACAGCTTTGGTACAAGGCAGGAATCTTTTGTCTCTCTCCTGGGGAAAAGCCCGAGGTTTAAGATGGATTCCTGTACCAGGTGACATGGTCACATGCCCTGTGAGACCCCAAGCCTTCATTGTTCCTGGCCTGACTCACAGATGGTGCAGGACAGAGCCATCTCCAGTCAATTGTCCTGGTTAATGGCCCACACTTTGCATCATTAGAACAGGACCTCAGAGTTATAGTTTATATTTCTAGCTTCAGGTACAGGAAAGATCGGTTCATACAAATAGGCTGAACACACACAGTAGATAATAAGCTTTGTAATGATACTGCACAAGAGACCTTTTGCATGAAGCATGTTCCAGTTACATTATATTCACACCCATTAGCATATTTTCATAAAATCATCAACATCACAGCAGGGAAAGGGTTTTACTGTGGCACCTGGGAGCAGTTGAGTTTCATGTCCAGGCTGTGCTATGAGTTCCTCCACGTTTCCCATAAGCACACAGGGCCCTTAGCGGGTACTCTCGATACAGGAATGGCCCAGATACAATGAAGTGATGGGAATTGCATTTTCCTTTTTAATTTTTGAATTTCCAATGACATTTCTGTTTGTGATTTTGTTTTGCTTCGTATAACTGTGTTTTCTCAGGGACTTGATATTTACCAGGCTAACTAACAGCTAATAACGGGAGACTTCCAAGCAGGGCGTGGGCGAGCGGAAAAGAACTGTAAGAGATGCTGGTTTTCAACCTTGTGTTAGATAAGAATAGAATGCAGATTGTAGCAGAAATTGCTGAGAGAAGTAAGCTATCAGAAAGGAATATGTACAAACAAAATGCAGTTGTTGCTCCTTACTGTATGTCGCAAAGGTATAAATGCTTGCCTTAATTGTTTATCTAACCGAGACCTACCTCGGGAGGGGAAACTCTGCCTGTCTGTACTCTCGAATAACTGCAGTTGCTCGAAATAAACGGCATAATATAATAACATTTTACATCCCTGTGGTGGGAAGAACATCTCAAATGCACTACGCTGTGGCATTTAATTTATTATATTGGAAGTTTACAAAAATGAGGGGGTTAGTTAAACAGAAATTAAAAGGTACAGTGACTAAAGTGAAATTCCTGTAAGCTGCATGGACACTTTAACGACACAATAATAGAGGCCCAACTTAAATGTATACCCCAATTTAAGAAACACAGTAAAAGAACTAAAAAAGACCCACCGGGGCTTAACAACCATGTAAAAGAAGCAGTGAGAGACAAAAAGACTTCCTTTAAAAAGTGGAAATCAAATCCTAGAAAGGAGCATAAACATTGCCAAATTGTAGGTGACAAATCTGAGGAACTGTCACAGACTGAAGTGTCACTAGAGCAGGTTTTGGAATTAATTGATAAACTCAACATTAACAAGTCACCAGGACCAGATGGCATTCGCCCAAGAGTTCTGAAAGAACTCAAATGTGAAGTTGCGGAACTATTAACTATGGTTTGTAACCTGTCCTTTGAATCGGCTTCGGTACCCAATGACTGGAAGTTAGCTAATGTAATGCCAATATTTTAAAAGGGCTCTAGAGGTGATCCCAGCAATTACAGACCAGTAAGTCTAACATCGGTACCGGGCAAATTAGTTGAAACAATAGTAAAGAATAAAATTGTCAGACACATAGAAGAACATAAATTGTTGGGCAAAAGTCAACACGGTTTCCGTAAAGGGAAATCGTGTCTTACTAATCTATTAGAGTTCTTTGAGGGGTCAACAAACATGTGGACAAGGGGATCCAGTGGACATAGTGTACTTAGATTTCCAGAAAGCCTTTGGCAAGGTCCCTCACCAAAGGCTCTTACATAAATTAAGTTGTCATGGGATAAAAGGGAAGGTCCTTTCATGGATTGAGAACTGGTTAAAAGACAGGGAACAAAGGGTAGGAATTAATGGTATATTCTCAGAATGGAGAGGGGTAACTAATGGTGTTCCCCAAGGGTTAGTCCTAGGACCAATCCTATTCACCTTATTCATAAACGATCTGGAGAAAGGGGTAAACATTGAGGTGGCAAAGTTTGCAGATGATACTAAACTGCTCAAGATAGTTAAGACCAAAGCAGACTGTGAAGAACTTAATAAAGATCTCACAAAACTAAGTGATTGGGCAACAAAATGGCACATGAAATTTAATGTGGATAAATGTAAAGTAATGCATATTGGAAAAAATAACTCCAATTATACATAAAATATGATCGGGACTAATTTAGTTACAACAAATCAGGAAAAAGATCTTGGAGTCATCGTGGATAGTTCTCTGAAGATGCCCACGCAGTGTACAGAGGCGGTCAAAAAAGCAAACAGGATGTTGGGAATCATTAAAAAAGGGATAGAGAATAAGACTGACTATATTATTACCCTTATATAACTCCATGGTATGCCCACATCTTGAATTCTATGTACAGATGTGGTCGTCTCATCTCAAAAAAGATATACTGGCATTAGAAAAGGTTCAGAGAAGGGCAATTAAAATGATTAGGGGTTTGGAACGGGTCCCATATGAGGAGAGATTAAAGAGGCTAGGGCTTTTCAGCTTGGAAAAGAGGAGACTAAGAGGGAATATGATAGAGGTATATAAAATCATGAGTGATGTGGAGAAAATAGATAAGGAAAAGTTATTTATTTATTCCCATAATACAAGAACTAGGGGTCACAAAATGAAAATAATAGGCAGCAGGTTTAAAACAAATAAAAGGAAGTTCTTCTTCACACAGTGCACCGTTAACCTGTGGAACTCCTTACCTGAGGAGGGTGTGAAGGCTAGGACTATAACAGGGTTTAAAAGAAAACTGGATAAATTCATGGAGGTTAAGTCCATTAATGGCTATTAGGCAGGATGGGTAAGGAATGGTGTCCCTAGCCTCTGTTTGTCAGAGGATGGAGATGGATGGCAGGAGAGAGATCACTTGATCATTGTCTGTTCGGTTCACTCCCTGGCCTGCTTCTGCTCTACAACTATAATTGTCTTTTTACACCAAAATCACTAACTTGAGCACCCAATTCCATGTACAGTCCTAGTGGATGTAAGGCACAGGTAACTTTTGCCTCAGGGTAGCTTGTTGGCATCAACCCTCTCTCCCACCTGGAGCTGATGAAATTCCTGGCTGGAGGGACACACGCCCTACAAGTCAAAAGGAAAGGAGCTGACAGAAAAGATCACAGGACTGACCCCAAAGAAGGGTGAACTGCAAAAGTCAGAAGCAGGCAACTCATCCGGCAGAGCTGAGAGACCACAGTGAAGATGGTGCAAAGATCACTATATTGGAATTAGCAAATGTAATTTATTTTAAAACAAATCTGTGGGAAGCCCTAATAAAGGCATTTCTTACAGTTCTCTCCAATTTGGATTTACTGATATCTAATAGGGAATGACATCTGATTGAAGCTTTTCCCAAATGCAGAGCATGTGTAGGGTCACTCTCACTGTGGATTCTACGATGTCTGACAAAGTCTGAGTGCTCAATGAAACTTTTCCCGCACTCAGAGCACGTGTAGGGTGTCTCTCATGTGTGGATTCTCTGATGTCTAATAAGGTGTGAGCGCCGACTGAAGCTTTTCTCGCACTCAGCGCACGTGTAGGGCGTCTCTCCTGTGTGGATTCTCTGATGTGTGATAAGGCTTGAGCGCCGACTGAAGCTTTTCCCGCACTCAGCGCATGTGTAGGGCGTCTCTCCTGTGTGGATTCTCTGATGTGTGATAAGGTGTGAGCGCCGACTGAAGCTTTTCCCGCACTCAGAGCATGTGTAGGGCTTCTCCCCTGCGTGGATTTTCTGATGTGTGATAAGGCTTGAGCGCCGACTGAAGCTTTTCCCGCACTCAGCGCACGTACGGGGCGTCTCTGCTGTATGGATTCTCTGATGTGTGATAAGGCTTGAGCGCTGACTGAAGCTTTTCCTGCACTCAGAGCATGTGTAGGGCGTTTCTCCTGTGTGGATTCTCTGATGTGTGATAAGGTGTGAGCGCTGAATGAAGCTTTTCCCGCACTCAGAGCACGTGTAGGGTGTCTCGCCTGTGTGGATTCTCTGATGTCTGATAAGGATTGAGCGCTGAATGAAGCATTTCCCGCACTCAGCGCATGTGTAGGGCTTCTCTCCTGTGTGGATTCTCTGATGTGTGATAAGGTGTGAGTGCCGATTGAAGCTTTTCCTGCACTCCAGAGCATGTGTAGGGCATCTCTCCTGTTTGGTTTCGCTGATGTGCTATAAGGTGTTAGCGCCGATTGAAGCTTTTCCTGCACTCGGAGCATGTGTAGGGCTTCTCCTGTTTGGATTCTCTGATGTATGATAAGGTTTGAGCGCAGACGGAAGCTTTTCCCACACTCAGCGCACGTATGGGGCGTCTCTCCTGTGTGAATTCTCTGATGTGTGATAAGGATTGAGCGCAGACTGAAGCTTTTCCCGCACTCAGCGCATGTGTAGGGCCTCTCCCCTGTGTGGATTCTCTGATGTGTGATAAGGTTTGAGCGCAGACTGAAGCTTTTCCCGCACTCAGCGCATGTGTAGGGCCTCTCCCCTGTGTGGATTCTCTGATGTGTGAAAAGGCTTGAGCGCCGAGTGAAGCTTTTCCAGCACTCAGAGCACGTGTAGGGCTTCTCTCCTGTGTGGATTCTCTGATGTGTGATAAGGCTTGAGCGCTGACTGAAGCTTATCCAGCACTCAGAGCACGTGTAGGGCTTCTCCCCAGTGTGGATTCTCTGATGTGTGATAAGGTTTGAGCGCCGACTGAAGCTTTTCCTGCACTCAGCGCACGTGTAGGGCTTCTCCTGTGTGGATTCTCTGATGTGTGATAAGGCTTGAGCGCAGAGTGACGCTTTTCCCGCATTCAGCGCATCTGTAGGGCATCTCTCCTGTGTGGATTCTCTGATGTGTGATAAGGCTTGAGCGCTGACTGAAGCTTTTCCCGCACTCAGCGCATTTGTAGGCATTCTCTCCTGTGTGGATTCTCTGATGTGTGATAAGGTGTGAGCGCCGATTGAAGCTTTTCCGCACTCAGCGCATGTGTAGGCCTTCTCTCCTGTGTGGATTCTCTGATGTGTGATAAGGTGTGAGCGCTGACTGAAGCTTTTCCCGCACTCAGAGCACGTGTAGGGCGTCTCCCGGTGTGGATTCTATGATGTGTGATAAGGCTTGAGCACCAACTGAAGCTTTTCCCGCACTCAGTGCATGTATAGGCATCTCCCCTGTGTGGATTCTCTGATGTGTGATAAGGTTTGAGCGCCGACTGAAGCGTTTCCCGCACTCAGAGCACGTGTAGGGTGTCTCCCTTGTGTGGATTCTCTGGTGTGTGATAAGGTTTGAGCGCAGACTGAAGCTTTTCCCGCACTCAGCGCATGTATAGGGCGTCTCCTGTGTGGATTCTCTGATGTGTGATTAGGCTTGAGGGCTGACTGAGCTTTTCCCGCACTCAGAGCACGTGTAAGGCGTCTCCCTGTGTGGATTCTCTGATGTCTGATAAGGTGTGAGCGCTGATTGAAGCTTTTCCGCACTCATGGCACATGTAGCGTCTCTCTTCCAATTTGATTCTGTTGCGTGGAATAAGGTCTGAGTGGCTACTGTAGTTTTCCTCTGGCCTCTGCTGAGTCTCACAGGCTTTTGTGTTTTCTGGGAGTGCACAACTCTTGGAAACATTCCCTTTGGTTCTTCCTGATAACGTCCCATGGTGCTCCTTGCTCAGCATCTTCCTGCTGGGGTTTCTGCTCCTCATTCTCACGCACCATCCCATCGCCAGATGGGAGACAGAGAGAATCCAGACATAGGTCACTCCCTGTGCCTGAGAGAAAGGAAATCTCAGAGACAGAATTTTAAAAGGGATGAACAAACCAGAATATGTGCAGGAGAGATCAAACCGATCAGGAGCTGATTTTCCCCAGAGGAGAGAGGAAAGGATCAGTTTTGGTCTGCATTTCACCAGAACATGCAGGGAAAAGTGGGATTAGGTAGGGATCTGCTGCCAGTTGTTAGACAGGATAGGTGGGAAGCCATGAGTGACATCTGCCTAATTATTCCACATCTGCAGGGAACAATCCTGAACAGGGTCTTTGTAGGGCATCCCGAATGTTTCCTGTATTCACAGACAGTTTTTGACTTGCTTTAACCAAGTCCTCACCTGTGCAGGCAGCTCTTGGAAGCACTTCTTTCTCAGAACTCTGGAGGTCCAGGACCCATGCCTCTTCCCCTCGTTCCAGCTGTGAGACCACATCAGGTTTGGAATTTAGAAACCCTATGCCAGGCAAAGAAAACAAGGAGGTCAGTGGAATTTGTGGGATACTTGTCACAAAGAATAGTCCATGGTTTTAAGCTCAGATCATTTTAAGCAGTAACATCCCAAGACCAGCTTCCTTGGCTCAAAGTGGCAGGAGAGTTATTAATCATACGCATTACCTTAGTGCCTAAGGACCAACTAACAGTGTGTCTCCGTTTTGCTAGGCACAGTACAAATGCAGAATAGTAGATGGCTCATGCTCTGAAAAATGTACAGTCTAAATAGACAAGACAGACACAGCATGGGGGAAGGGGTAGACCCCTGTTAGAATGGCGATATTCAGGCCTGCCTGCAAAGCCTATATTTTAAGAACTTAGGTATTTTTTTCACTTAGCTAGTTACAGGAGTATGAAAACAAAGAATCAAAATCACAGTCTGCCTGTGTCTGGGCCTTCTCTCACTAGGATAGCCTGAGGTCTTGTTCTTAGGCTAAGGCCTTTGGCTAAGCAGCAGGGGCAGCCATAAGCTGGGAAGCGAAGGGTCACATACTCACATCCCAAACCAGTCACACTGAAATAAGGTGTTAATGGGCTGTTAGGAAGACAATCCTGTCTGGATCTTAAGATGGTTAAAGAAACCTTAATTTGATAGCAGCCTGTCTGGCAAGAAATCACTTCTCAATGGTTGGGGTTGTGAAACCCTCATTTCTGTATTGTTCTATCTTTATGGCCACCACTTTTACATTGTTAATCAGTCTGGTTCTCTAATTGTTTCTCTCTCCTGTATAATTAATGTTGTCAGGTGTAAGTTAATTAGGGTAGTGGTTTATAATTGGTTAGAGCAGGAGTAGGCAACCTATGGCGCACACGAGCTGATTTTCAGTGGCACTCACACTGCCCAGGTCCTGGCCACGGTCCAGAAGGCTCTGCATTTTAATTAATTTTAAATGAAGCTTCTTAAACATTTTAAAAACCTTACTGACTTTACATACAATAGTTTAATTATGTATTATAGACTTATAGAAAGAGACTTTCTAAAAACGTTAAAATGTATTATTGGCACATGAAATCTTAAATTAGAGTGAATAAATGAAGACTCAGCACACCACTTCTGACAGGTGGCCGACGCCTAAGTTAGAGAATTATGTCACAATACGTTAGAATTGGTTAGTTAAATTTCAGCACAATGATTGGTTCAGGTATAGCTGAGAATATTGCTCTATAAATGGGGTCAAAGTGGAGGGGGGAAGGAAATTGGAATAATAGAATATCAGGGTTGGACGGGACCTCAGGAGGTCATCTAGTCCCACCCCTGCTCAAAGCAGGACTAATCCCCAACTAAATCATCCCAGCCATGGCTTTGTCAAGCCTGACCTTAAAAACCTCTAAGGAAGGAGATTCCACCACCTCCGTGGGGAACCCATCCCAGCGCTTCACCACCCTCCTAGTGAAATAGTGTTTCCTAATATCCAACCTAAACCTCCCCCATTGCAACTTGAAATCATTACTCTTTGTTCTGTCATCTGCTACCACTGAGAACAGTCTAGATCCATCGTCTTTGGAACCCCCCTTCAGGTAGTTGAAAGCAGCTATCAAATCCCCCCTCATTCTTCTCTTCTGCAGACTAAACAATCCCAGTTCCCTCAGCCTCTCCTCAGAAGTCATATGCTCCAGTCCCCTAACCATTTTTGTTGCCCCCCGCTGGATGCTTTCCAATTTTTCCACATCCTTCTTATAGTGTTGGGCCCAAAACTGGACACAGTGCTCCAGATGAGGCCCCATGAATGTCGAATGTTGGTTAGAGGCGAACGGGAACAGGGACACAGGCAAGGCTCTGCAGCATCAGAGCTGGGAAGGAACAGACTGTATTGGCGTATAGAGATAAGCCCGACTGGTGTGAAGGGCTTCAGAATATGTAATCTTATAGGTGTAAAAATTGTACAGACTATACCATCCTGTGACATCATCAACGAAGTGCCCATTTGTGCCTGGGTAAGGGCCCTGCTATAGGAGGGAGGATGCAGCAAGGACTCAGGATTGGTGGCCGGGGTCGCTGTGCATAGGAGATGGGGAGGTGATGTGAGGAGGGGGTAATGAGTGAGAGAGGAGGTCAAGTGTTAAAATAATAATAGTTGGGGCAAAAATGTATAATAAAGTGAAACTGAACAGAAACAAAACTGGAGTGGAGGCTCTAAAGCAATAAGGCTTGGGTAGGGATTCGGGGTTAAAGGTCTGGGATCCCCCACAGCTCCAGACCCCCAAACCTCTCCTCCCTCCCACTGACCCACCCACCCCACTTCCTGGGTGCCCTTCCCCCACACTTCCCTCCCCTTCTTCCCATTACTCTCAGCCAGCACCACCTCCCGGCACCTTGAGAACTTCTTGTATTTTCTCCTCGTCTCTCACAGCCTCCTACCTCCCTGCTGCTTCTTAGCTCTAACCCTGCACACACCGCCCATGTCCTGGCATATCTACTACCCCCCGTCTCCGTCCCTCCCACGGCTCGCTTATCCCTTCAGCCATGGGATCCTGAACGGCAACATTACATGCTCTCCTAAAAGAGCTCATCTGACTGTCACACAAGCCAGGCATGAGTCACACACCTATTTACTCAATTTAGAATTCTACAGGCAGCATATTTTCCTCTTAAAATGAGGAAAAGGCATGAAAGCGACAGTTACTAATGTAGTTATGAATGTAACCAATAAGGATACATTCAATGCAATTTTAAAATGACTGACAGCACCAAAAAGGCACATGTCCAAAAATGGTACTAGTGGGTGGGAGATAACGCAAAAAGGGGGCAAGGAAACTTGTCAAAACTTGTATGAGGAATAAAGGTATAAAGTTATTACTGCTCAGGTTCTTCAGAGACCCACAGCTTCTAATAACCCAGGGGACAGGACTCCTTACCCAGCGAGGTCACTGTCTCATAGTTCTCCTGCATGACATCCCTGTAGAGGGCTCTCTGAACAGGGTCCAGTAGTGCCCATTCCCCCTTGGTGAAATACACAGCCACCTCCTCGAAGGTCACCGGCCCCTGCAAGAGCAAGAGTCCAACACTCAGTAACTGCTGCCCCACTCACAGCCCCACTATTCACGGAACAGCAGCACCAGGTAAATGGAAGCTCCGGGAGGCACATGTTAACGGAGTCCCACCCCACCTTGCCTAGAACAGAAAGTCTGCATCAGAGGGTAGAAAGAGAGAAACTTTGTGTCTCCCAGCTGACAGACGGAGGCAGGGTCTTCACATTTATCTACTAGCCAGAGCTTGATATAGGAGATGGGGCTGGCTCTGGACCCTACTAATGGCTCCCTGGTAGGAAACACTCCCCAAATAAAATATAAGAAAGAAAAGGGAAGTCAGTAGTAAAGAATATTAGTTAGAACAGGAGTAGGCAACCTATGGCACGGGTGCTGAAGGCAGCACGCAAGCTGATTTTCCGTGGCACTCACAATGCCCGGTCCTGGCCACCAGTCTGGGGCTCTGCATTTTAATTTAATTTTAAATGAAGTTTCTTAAACATTTTAAAAGCCTTATTTACTTTACATACAACAATAGTTTAGTTATATATTATAGACAGAGAAAGATCTTCTAAAAATGTTAAAATGTATTACTGGCACTCAAAACCTTAAATTAGAGTGAATAAATGAAGACTTCTGAAAGGTTGCTCACCCCTGAGTTAGAAGGTCAGAATTGTAGAAAATTGGTAAGGGAAGTATGACATTATTGATATAAATTGGGACCATATAGAACATGGGTTGCAACCAAGGTCCTGTAGTGGCAACAAATCTGATGTAAAGGATCATATGAGGTGTCTAAGACCAGGTTATGGGTTGCTGGTTATGATTATGCTGTCTGTATGTATGTATCATTTTGTAGTTGAAGTTATGAGTATTGGCTCTATCCTGTCTGTATTTCAAGCTGGTGCTGTGCTTCTGGGAGACATCGCAGACAAGCTGGTGTTAGCTCTGCCTAGCCTGCTTGATGGCCCATTAAGGACCATCAGCTACACAATTGACCCATGGAGAGAAGGCAGACACGCCTTGTGACTCAGCAAAGTATGCAGGACTGGCCCATGTGACCCCAGACTCCATTTTGCTGTAATTTTCCACAGTAAGGACAAGGAGGTTCTTACACCTGAAAGCCTATATAAGGCTGATGCCTCATCTTCATCTTTCTTCAATCCTGCTTCTACCTCTATTGGAGGACTTTGCTACAAGCTGAAGCTCTACACAAGGGACTGATGACCCAACCCAGCGGGGGATGTTATCCAGAGACTTGATTTGAACCTGCAGTTTACTCCATCACTGCTACAAGCCTGAACTAAGAACTTTGCCTTACTGTATGTAATTGATTCAATTTAACCAATTCTAGCTCTCACCTCTACCTTTTTCCTTTTATGAATAAATCTTTAGATTGTAGATTCTAAAGGATTGGCAACAGCGTGATTTGTGGGTAAGATCTGATGTATATATTGACCTGGGTCTGGGGCTTGATTCTTTTTAATCGAAAGAACCTTTTTCTTTTATTGGGGTGTTGGTTTTCATAACCATTCCTCCCTGGGACGTGTGGCACTGGTGGTGATACTGGGAGACTGGAATGTCTAAGGAAATTGCTCGTGTGACTTGTGGTTAGCCAGTGGGGTGAAACTGAAGTCCTTTTGTCTGGCTGGTTTGGTTTGCCTTAGAGGTGGAAAACCCCAGCCTAGGGCTGTGAACTGCCCTGTTTGAGCAAGTGGTCCTGAATTGGCACTCTCAGTTGGGTCCTGCCAGAACTGCCTCTGTCACAGGAAGCTATCAGAAATCAATGACCAATCAATGAAAATAAGAAGGAAGTTTTGAAAAGTATATTAATCCTAACAATGGTAGTGATAAATTACTAGACGGAAATGGCAGAATTATCAAAAATAATGCAGAAGAGGTAAAAGTGTTCAATAAGTGTTCTCTCCTGGATTTGGAGAAAAACAGATGCTGTACTGTATCATAAGATGTTGACGACGACACTCCTTCCATTCCAACAAGAACTCACAAGGACATTAAACAGCAGCTATTACAGTTAGACATGTTTAAATAAGCAGGTCCAGATAACTTGTATCCAAGAGTTTTTAAAGACCTGGTGGAGGAGCGTGGTGGACTATTAATGTTGATTGTAATTAGGACTTGGAACACTGGGGAAATTCCAGAAGACTGGAATTAAGCTAATGCTGTGCCAATACTAAAAAGTGTAAAAGAGATGACCCAGCTAATTACAAGAGAGTCAGTCTGATATCAATACTGAGCAAAATAATGGAGCAGTCGATACTGATTTCGTTAATAAAGAATTAAAGGAAGGCAATATAATTAGCACCTATTAACAAAGGTTTAGAGAAAATAGATCCTATCAAACTAACTGGATATCCTTATTAGATGAGATCAAAAGTTTGGTTGCAGCTAATAGTATTGATGTAATATATCTAGACTTCTGTAAGGCATATGACTTGATTCAGGACAATATTTTGACTAAAAAACTAGAATGATACAAAATAAACACAGCATACATTAAATAGATTAAAAACTGGATTGTAAATGGGGAACCATGGTCAAGTGGATTTATTTCTAGCGGGTTCCACAAGGATTGCTTTGCCCGTGTGCTATTTAACATTTTTATCAATGACCTAGAACAGAATATAAAATCATCACGGATAAAGTTTGCAGTATCACAAAGATTGCGGGTGGTGGTAACTCAATGAAGTGGCAGTAGATTCAGGCTACAGCACTGGGAGTCTGGGAGGGTTATTTCCTGTTCCACAAAGAGGAGAAGTTCCATTCCCAAATTCCATGCCTTGAAATTAGGCCCTATCTGACACTACACCCCATATTCAGCATAGTGGTATGGTTATAATATGATTAGGACATAATTATGATGCATTTTGTGCAAGATGCGTCATGTGCTGAATATTATTATCCTATTTGTGTGCATGGATCATGTTTGTATTTGAAGTTATGGATATTGACTCTGTAGCTGTATTTCAAATGTGCTTACTCTGGGTAACACCCACAATGAGCCTTTCAGGTACAACAATGAAGAGGCCAGACAGTGCTGATGGCTTATCAACAAAGACAATGGACCATGGAAGAGCTTAGCCTTCCTGTGATTGTTTCAGCCAGCTGTGACGTTATGACTGTGATACAATATCTCATTGAAAGATGACAGGAACAGAAAGAGTTAATTAACTCATAGACTGACCTGACTCATGGGTGAACCTTGAGGACGGGTTAGGAAGATATGTAAATGACTAGAGCTTTGAAATGCAAGTCTGCATTGTTAGAGGTAGAAGGGTAGATGTTTGCTCAGGTCTTGTGATGTCAGCAAACAAGTCTTGTCTATTGCTATAGTTTTAATTCAAAGATCAAAAGAGGAATATTAACATTTATGATGATACTTGAGTGAAATAGCATTATTGTCTATGTGTCTCTTTGAAGGTTGTGCTAACTCTGTATCTGAACTGTTTAATGGATAAATTACTCTGTGCTAATTGCCAGATGTTTGGGAGAAGGAGTTAAGCCTATTGTTTTCTCTCAGGCCGAAAGGCTGCTGGAAATGTATAAGAAGCCTGGGACAGGATCCTGCTTCATCTCAGATCTGCTTTGGGTTTCAAGAGGGGAAACCTTAAGCCATAAGGATTGGAGAGAGATCCCCAGTCATTGACTGAGCCACCCTGAATATGGACATTGGACTATAACCTGCGGACTATTTCTAAAAGGACTTTTGGCAACTACAAGCTCATCTCTGCTGTGTATCTGAACCTCAAGAATTGAATTCAAGTCTGTCTGTAGATTAACCTTTTAACCAACACTCTCTATCTTTTCTTTTTTAATAAATTTTAGCTTAGTTAATAAGAATTGGCTATAGTGTGTATTTTGGGTAAGATCTAAGTTATAATTGGACCTGGGTATGTGGCTGATCCTTTGGGATTGGAAGAACCTTTTCTTTTTATATGATGAAGTAAGATTCTCAGGAATCATCATCATATCTGACAGGTGTGTCTGGACGGAGGCCTGAGGCTGGGCACTTTAAGGGAACTGCGTGGTTTGGACTTCTAAATGACCAGTGAGGTGCTGTAGAAGCTGCTTTGTGCTGGTTGGTAAATCTAAGTATTGGAATAACCACCAGCTTCTGGGGTTTGTCTGCCCTGTTTGGTTTGCAGTTCACCCTGATTGAGTGACCTCAGCTGGCTCCTACGGGCAGCACCTCCGTCACAGTGGCGAATGTGCAAGGATCCACAGAACCAGGTCAATTAAGCTTTGGATCAGAACCCCGCTTATCCAAATTGGAATTTTGGTATTGAGAGTTTGGTTGGTTAAGGAGCAGTTGCAATGGATGAGCAAAGAGCATATGAGGGTCTGACAAAAAGCCCTGAAGATTTGTGTTCAGGAAAGGGATAAGCTTTAGAAAGAAAGCTACAAATCAAGAAATGAGAGATCTGTTAACGGCCAGTGATCAGGAGGCAGGAGCACGGCCCTTACCTGATGCCAGAAACTGCAGAAACAATTAGAATGAATAAGGCAGCAAATAAACTGCAACTGGAGCATGAACAGAAACTAGCAGATCTGATTGCTGGAAAGGCAAAAATAGCTGAATTCGAAAGAGAAGCTGCTGAAAGAGAGAAAGAAGCTGCTGAAAGAGAGAAAGAAGCTGCTGAAAGAAAGAAGGAGGCTGATGAGAGAGAAGAAAAGCCTTGGCAAGTGCGTCTGAATTACTGGCTGCTGAAGAGAAAGCTCTGCCAGAGGCAACAGGAGCTGGAACAGGAGACCCAGAAGATGCAAATAAGAAACTGCCAGGCTTGCCCAAGTCAAAAGCAATGGTGGAAGAACAGCAGAAACTGTATCCTCTTAAAAGTCCAGTTTATAAATAAATGTTAAGATATGTGGTATTATTCTGGGCAGTTTTCTGTGTTTAAACTACAGTTTTGCTATGGCTGGGGAGAGGGGGATTCTAACCTGGTGGGTAATAGCTGTTTGTCTGTGCCAGAAAGCAGTGTGTCTGTAAATGAAGTTTCTGAATGTCTGTTTAATGTCCTGAAGTAAATCTGAAGTTACTAATCAGGAGCAGAAAGATCTCCTGGGTGAGGGAAAATGTTTCTCAAAAGCAAATTCACAAAGTAAATACTTTAAGTGGAAGCCCTAACTGAGGAAGGAGAGGGTAGATTTGTGATGGGTAATGGATTGGTGGCTAGTACAGCTTGTAAAAGTAAACCTGAAAAGAATAACTGTGGTTTGCTGGAAGTAGCTCAGTGTGCAGTGAAAAACAGCAGTTTATCTGTTGGGTGGCAATGTGTGCCTGGCAGGAAAAGTCTGATGTCTAGGCAGCCTTGTGAGCTAAATGGCTTTGTCTAACCAGCAGTTTGGGAAGGAAGGGATAGTGAAAGATGAGTGTCCCTGTCCCTTACCTGTTTCGTGTGGAGAAATGTGACAGTAAAGGAATGTGCCTGTGTCGGTCAGGGGTATTGACTTGTCTATGAAGGAAGCTACCTCGGCCTCCAAGCAGTTGTTCAGAACAGCCCTGTGCTGGGACAAGGGAAATGAAACTTAAGCTGTGCGTGCCTGGTGAAGGAGAAGGTGTCTCCGCTCTTCTGTGTCTGCTGTGGAGCAGACAGAAGGGGCCTTTAAGCCTGTGATGGTTGAGGGTGATCTAGTTGTCTCGGAGTGGGTTGTAAATACAGCTAAAGCCCAGAAGGGAATGATCCTGAGTTTGTGTCTGCTGGGAGAATGGCACTGTAACTAGGTTGCATCCAAAGTTAGTGTCAGCAAAATCCCAGAGAACAGATACACCCTGGTGCCTGTAGCTCACAGTTGCTAATGTGGTTGAAAAGGTGTAGCAACTCTGACCAATCAGAGTGATACCCCAGCCAGGGCACAAGGAGAGTATGAAGGTGATTTAATTGTGTTACCGACTGACAGTCTAACAACTTGTAACAAGAAGGAAAGATTCCTGAACTTGTGGTGTTGAGCCTGACAAACATGCAAGCTGCTGTGTGACTATGAGGAAAGTTGCAGAGGAAGGAGAAAACCTAACCTTTATCTAGTGAGTTCATGAGTCTGCCTAAAAGGGAATTGTGTGGAAATCTGCCTGAAGGGCCAAAGGTGATCATAAATGTAAGTAAAACTCAGAAAGAGTCTGTGGTTGCTCAGGGAAGTGTCTTTAGAGCAAGCCCTGGGTGAAGAGGGTAAGAGCACTTCTGTGAAAAATTGTTGCTTAAAGAAGCTGCCATGATGAAAATCCTCCTGGTAATCTGCAAGCAGTTTGGTACAATCAAGTGGGTGGAAAGTGATTTAATCAAGAAAGTTTCAGTTCCTGACAGCCAGAAATTTTCTGTTGTGAATGGATCTCACTGACTTTCCTTGTGAAAGATCCAGTGCGGAGCAGCTTTGGAAAAGGTCTCAGATGGAGGCAGCTGTTAAGAGTTGAGTGAGCCCATAACCAAGTGGCTGTGTGTACAGCGTGTTGGAAAACAATGGTGCTGGGAACAGAACTACTTCCATGCTAATTCTGTGAGGAGCAGTCGGTGCTTCAGGGGCTAAGGACAGATTTGGTTACTGGTGTGTCAGGGCAGATCCAACTACCATTGTTCTAAGTAAGTTTTACCTTGAGTTCATAAAAGATTCAATCATGTTATTGAACATGAGTTGGGTAACCATTTCCTGTTATATGCAACATGGCTTCTAACCCAATACAAGCTGTACAAGACAAACCCAGATGGGGAGCTTTTGGGATGCAGTCAGTGATGCTTGTGTCATCCCTTCCTGCATCAATTTTGGCGCTGGGGTGTGACGTTATGACTGCATACAACATCTCATTGAAAGATGACAGGAACAGAAAGAGTTAATTAACTCATAGACTGACTCTGACTCATGGGTGAACCTTGAGGACGGGTTAGGAAGATATGTAAATGACTAGAGCTTTGAAATGCAAGTCTGCATTGTTAGAGGTAGA